>NW_026088874.1:0-10000 GCF_024542745.1 Macaca thibetana thibetana | reverse complement strand
GGGTTAGGGTTAGGGTTAGGGTTAGGGTTAGGGTTAGGGTTAGGGTTAGGGTTAGGGTTAGGGTTAGGGTTAGGGTTAGGGTTAGGGTTAGGGTTAGGGTTAGGGTTAGGGTTAGGGTTAGGGTTAGGGTTAGGGTTAGGGTTAGGGTTAGGGTTAGGGTTAGGGTTAGGGTTAGGGTTAGGGTTAGGGTTAGGGTTAGGGTTAGGGTTAGGGTTAGGGTTAGGGTTAGGGTTAGGGTTAGGGTTAGGGTTAGGGTTAGGGTTAGGGTTAGGGTTAGGGTTAGGGTTAGGGTTAGGGTTAGGGTTAGGGTTAGGGTTAGGGTTAGGGTTAGGGTTAGGGTTAGGGTTAGGGTTAGGGTTAGGGTTAGGGTTAGGGTTAGGGTTAGGGTTAGGGTTAGGGTTAGGGTTAGGGTTAGGGTTAGGGTTAGGGTTAGGGTTAGGGTTAGGGTTAGGGTTAGGGTTAGGGTTAGGGTTAGGGTTAGGGTTAGGGTTAGGGTTAGGGTTAGGGTTAGGGTTAGGGTTAGGGTTAGGGTTAGGGTTAGGGTTAGGGTTAGGGTTAGGGTTAGGGTTAGGGTTAGGGTTAGGGTTAGGGTTAGGGTTAGGGTTAGGGTTAGGGTTAGGGTTAGGGTTAGGGTTAGGGTTAGGGTTAGGGTTAGGGTTAGGGTTAGGGTTAGGGTTAGGGTTAGGGTTAGGGTTAGGGTTAGGGTTAGGGTTAGGGTTAGGGTTAGGGTTAGGGTTAGGGTTAGGGTTAGGGTTAGGGTTAGGGTTAGGGTTAGGGTTAGGGTTAGGGTTAGGGTTAGGGTTAGGGTTAGGGTTAGGGTTAGGGTTAGGGTTAGGGTTAGGGTTAGGGTTAGGGTTAGGGTTAGGGTTAGGGTTAGGGTTAGGGTTAGGGTTAGGGTTAGGGTTAGGGTTAGGGTTAGGGTTAGGGTTAGGGTTAGGGTTAGGGTTAGGGTTAGGGTTAGGGTTAGGGTTAGGGTTAGGGTTAGGGTTAGGGTTAGGGTTAGGGTTAGGGTTAGGGTTAGGGTTAGGGTTAGGGTTAGGGTTAGGGTTAGGGTTAGGGTTAGGGTTAGGGTTAGGGTTAGGGTTAGGGTTAGGGTTAGGGTTAGGGTTAGGGTTAGGGTTAGGGTTAGGGTTAGGGTTAGGGTTAGGGTTAGGGTTAGGGTTAGGGTTAGGGTTAGGGTTAGGGTTAGGGTTAGGGTTAGGGTTAGGGTTAGGGTTAGGGTTAGGGTTAGGGTTAGGGTTAGGGTTAGGGTTAGGGTTAGGGTTAGGGTTAGGGTTAGGGTTAGGGTTAGGGTTAGGGTTAGGGTTAGGGTTAGGGTTAGGGTTAGGGTTAGGGTTAGGGTTAGGGTTAGGGTTAGGGTTAGGGTTAGGGTTAGGGTTAGGGTTAGGGTTAGGGTTAGGGTTAGGGTTAGGGTTAGGGTTAGGGTTAGGGTTAGGGTTAGGGTTAGGGTTAGGGTTAGGGTTAGGGTTAGGGTTAGGGTTAGGGTTAGGGTTAGGGTTAGGGTTAGGGTTAGGGTTAGGGTTAGGGTTAGGGTTAGGGTTAGGGTTAGGGTTAGGGTTAGGGTTAGGGTTAGGGTTAGGGTTAGGGTTAGGGTTAGGGTTAGGGTTAGGGTTAGGGTTAGGGTTAGGGTTAGGGTTAGGGTTAGGGTTAGGGTTAGGGTTAGGGTTAGGGTTAGGGTTAGGGTTAGGGTTAGGGTTAGGGTTAGGGTTAGGGTTAGGGTTAGGGTTAGGGTTAGGGTTAGGGTTAGGGTTAGGGTTAGGGTTAGGGTTAGGGTTAGGGTTAGGGTTAGGGTTAGGGTTAGGGTTAGGGTTAGGGTTAGGGTTAGGGTTAGGGTTAGGGTTAGGGTTAGGGTTAGGGTTAGGGTTAGGGTTAGGGTTAGGGTTAGGGTTAGGGTTAGGGTTAGGGTTAGGGTTAGGGTTAGGGTTAGGGTTAGGGTTAGGGTTAGGGTTAGGGTTAGGGTTAGGGTTAGGGTTAGGGTTAGGGTTAGGGTTAGGGTTAGGGTTAGGGTTAGGGTTAGGGTTAGGGTTAGGGTTAGGGTTAGGGTTAGGGTTAGGGTTAGGGTTAGGGTTAGGGTTAGGGTTAGGGTTAGGGTTAGGGTTAGGGTTAGGGTTAGGGTTAGGGTTAGGGTTAGGGTTAGGGTTAGGGTTAGGGTTAGGGTTAGGGTTAGGGTTAGGGTTAGGGTTAGGGTTAGGGTTAGGGTTAGGGTTAGGGTTAGGGTTAGGGTTAGGGTTAGGGTTAGGGTTAGGGTTAGGGTTAGGGTTAGGGTTAGGGTTAGGGTTAGGGTTAGGGTTAGGGTTAGGGTTAGGGTTAGGGTTAGGGTTAGGGTTAGGGTTAGGGTTAGGGTTAGGGTTAGGGTTAGGGTTAGGGTTAGGGTTAGGGTTAGGGTTAGGGTTAGGGTTAGGGTTAGGGTTAGGGTTAGGGTTAGGGTTAGGGTTAGGGTTAGGGTTAGGGTTAGGGTTAGGGTTAGGGTTAGGGTTAGGGTTAGGGTTAGGGTTAGGGTTAGGGTTAGGGTTAGGGTTAGGGTTAGGGTTAGGGTTAGGGTTAGGGTTAGGGTTAGGGTTAGGGTTAGGGTTAGGGTTAGGGTTAGGGTTAGGGTTAGGGTTAGGGTTAGGGTTAGGGTTAGGGTTAGGGTTAGGGTTAGGGTTAGGGTTAGGGTTAGGGTTAGGGTTAGGGTTAGGGTTAGGGTTAGGGTTAGGGTTAGGGTTAGGGTTAGGGTTAGGGTTAGGGTTAGGGTTAGGGTTAGGGTTAGGGTTAGGGTTAGGGTTAGGGTTAGGGTTAGGGTTAGGGTTAGGGTTAGGGTTAGGGTTAGGGTTAGGGTTAGGGTTAGGGTTAGGGTTAGGGTTAGGGTTAGGGTTAGGGTTAGGGTTAGGGTTAGGGTTAGGGTTAGGGTTAGGGTTAGGGTTAGGGTTAGGGTTAGGGTTAGGGTTAGGGTTAGGGTTAGGGTTAGGGTTAGGGTTAGGGTTAGGGTTAGGGTTAGGGTTAGGGTTAGGGTTAGGGTTAGGGTTAGGGTTAGGGTTAGGGTTAGGGTTAGGGTTAGGGTTAGGGTTAGGGTTAGGGTTAGGGTTAGGGTTAGGGTTAGGGTTAGGGTTAGGGTTAGGGTTAGGGTTAGGGTTAGGGTTAGGGTTAGGGTTAGGGTTAGGGTTAGGGTTAGGGTTAGGGTTAGGGTTAGGGTTAGGGTTAGGGTTAGGGTTAGGGTTAGGGTTAGGGTTAGGGTTAGGGTTAGGGTTAGGGTTAGGGTTAGGGTTAGGGTTAGGGTTAGGGTTAGGGTTAGGGTTAGGGTTAGGGTTAGGGTTAGGGTTAGGGTTAGGGTTAGGGTTAGGGTTAGGGTTAGGGTTAGGGTTAGGGTTAGGGTTAGGGTTAGGGTTAGGGTTAGGGTTAGGGTTAGGGTTAGGGTTAGGGTTAGGGTTAGGGTTAGGGTTAGGGTTAGGGTTAGGGTTAGGGTTAGGGTTAGGGTTAGGGTTAGGGTTAGGGTTAGGGTTAGGGTTAGGGTTAGGGTTAGGGTTAGGGTTAGGGTTAGGGTTAGGGTTAGGGTTAGGGTTAGGGTTAGGGTTAGGGTTAGGGTTAGGGTTAGGGTTAGGGTTAGGGTTAGGGTTAGGGTTAGGGTTAGGGTTAGGGTTAGGGTTAGGGTTAGGGTTAGGGTTAGGGTTAGGGTTAGGGTTAGGGTTAGGGTTAGGGTTAGGGTTAGGGTTAGGGTTAGGGTTAGGGTTAGGGTTAGGGTTAGGGTTAGGGTTAGGGTTAGGGTTAGGGTTAGGGTTAGGGTTAGGGTTAGGGTTAGGGTTAGGGTTAGGGTTAGGGTTAGGGTTAGGGTTAGGGTTAGGGTTAGGGTTAGGGTTAGGGTTAGGGTTAGGGTTAGGGTTAGGGTTAGGGTTAGGGTTAGGGTTAGGGTTAGGGTTAGGGTTAGGGTTAGGGTTAGGGTTAGGGTTAGGGTTAGGGTTAGGGTTAGGGTTAGGGTTAGGGTTAGGGTTAGGGTTAGGGTTAGGGTTAGGGTTAGGGTTAGGGTTAGGGTTAGGGTTAGGGTTAGGGTTAGGGTTAGGGTTAGGGTTAGGGTTAGGGTTAGGGTTAGGGTTAGGGTTAGGGTTAGGGTTAGGGTTAGGGTTAGGGTTAGGGTTAGGGTTAGGGTTAGGGTTAGGGTTAGGGTTAGGGTTAGGGTTAGGGTTAGGGTTAGGGTTAGGGTTAGGGTTAGGGTTAGGGTTAGGGTTAGGGTTAGGGTTAGGGTTAGGGTTAGGGTTAGGGTTAGGGTTAGGGTTAGGGTTAGGGTTAGGGTTAGGGTTAGGGTTAGGGTTAGGGTTAGGGTTAGGGTTAGGGTTAGGGTTAGGGTTAGGGTTAGGGTTAGGGTTAGGGTTAGGGTTAGGGTTAGGGTTAGGGTTAGGGTTAGGGTTAGGGTTAGGGTTAGGGTTAGGGTTAGGGTTAGGGTTAGGGTTAGGGTTAGGGTTAGGGTTAGGGTTAGGGTTAGGGTTAGGGTTAGGGTTAGGGTTAGGGTTAGGGTTAGGGTTAGGGTTAGGGTTAGGGTTAGGGTTAGGGTTAGGGTTAGGGTTAGGGTTAGGGTTAGGGTTAGGGTTAGGGTTAGGGTTAGGGTTAGGGTTAGGGTTAGGGTTAGGGTTAGGGTTAGGGTTAGGGTTAGGGTTAGGGTTAGGGTTAGGGTTAGGGTTAGGGTTAGGGTTAGGGTTAGGGTTAGGGTTAGGGTTAGGGTTAGGGTTAGGGTTAGGGTTAGGGTTAGGGTTAGGGTTAGGGTTAGGGTTAGGGTTAGGGTTAGGGTTAGGGTTAGGGTTAGGGTTAGGGTTAGGGTTAGGGTTAGGGTTAGGGTTAGGGTTAGGGTTAGGGTTAGGGTTAGGGTTAGGGTTAGGGTTAGGGTTAGGGTTAGGGTTAGGGTTAGGGTTAGGGTTAGGGTTAGGGTTAGGGTTAGGGTTAGGGTTAGGGTTAGGGTTAGGGTTAGGGTTAGGGTTAGGGTTAGGGTTAGGGTTAGGGTTAGGGTTAGGGTTAGGGTTAGGGTTAGGGTTAGGGTTAGGGTTAGGGTTAGGGTTAGGGTTAGGGTTAGGGTTAGGGTTAGGGTTAGGGTTAGGGTTAGGGTTAGGGTTAGGGTTAGGGTTAGGGTTAGGGTTAGGGTTAGGGTTAGGGTTAGGGTTAGGGTTAGGGTTAGGGTTAGGGTTAGGGTTAGGGTTAGGGTTAGGGTTAGGGTTAGGGTTAGGGTTAGGGTTAGGGTTAGGGTTAGGGTTAGGGTTAGGGTTAGGGTTAGGGTTAGGGTTAGGGTTAGGGTTAGGGTTAGGGTTAGGGTTAGGGTTAGGGTTAGGGTTAGGGTTAGGGTTAGGGTTAGGGTTAGGGTTAGGGTTAGGGTTAGGGTTAGGGTTAGGGTTAGGGTTAGGGTTAGGGTTAGGGTTAGGGTTAGGGTTAGGGTTAGGGTTAGGGTTAGGGTTAGGGTTAGGGTTAGGGTTAGGGTTAGGGTTAGGGTTAGGGTTAGGGTTAGGGTTAGGGTTAGGGTTAGGGTTAGGGTTAGGGTTAGGGTTAGGGTTAGGGTTAGGGTTAGGGTTAGGGTTAGGGTTAGGGTTAGGGTTAGGGTTAGGGTTAGGGTTAGGGTTAGGGTTAGGGTTAGGGTTAGGGTTAGGGTTAGGGTTAGGGTTAGGGTTAGGGTTAGGGTTAGGGTTAGGGTTAGGGTTAGGGTTAGGGTTAGGGTTAGGGTTAGGGTTAGGGTTAGGGTTAGGGTTAGGGTTAGGGTTAGGGTTAGGGTTAGGGTTAGGGTTAGGGTTAGGGTTAGGGTTAGGGTTAGGGTTAGGGTTAGGGTTAGGGTTAGGGTTAGGGTTAGGGTTAGGGTTAGGGTTAGGGTTAGGGTTAGGGTTAGGGTTAGGGTTAGGGTTAGGGTTAGGGTTAGGGTTAGGGTTAGGGTTAGGGTTAGGGTTAGGGTTAGGGTTAGGGTTAGGGTTAGGGTTAGGGTTAGGGTTAGGGTTAGGGTTAGGGTTAGGGTTAGGGTTAGGGTTAGGGTTAGGGTTAGGGTTAGGGTTAGGGTTAGGGTTAGGGTTAGGGTTAGGGTTAGGGTTAGGGTTAGGGTTAGGGTTAGGGTTAGGGTTAGGGTTAGGGTTAGGGTTAGGGTTAGGGTTAGGGTTAGGGTTAGGGTTAGGGTTAGGGTTAGGGTTAGGGTTAGGGTTAGGGTTAGGGTTAGGGTTAGGGTTAGGGTTAGGGTTAGGGTTAGGGTTAGGGTTAGGGTTAGGGTTAGGGTTAGGGTTAGGGTTAGGGTTAGGGTTAGGGTTAGGGTTAGGGTTAGGGTTAGGGTTAGGGTTAGGGTTAGGGTTAGGGTTAGGGTTAGGGTTAGGGTTAGGGTTAGGGTTAGGGTTAGGGTTAGGGTTAGGGTTAGGGTTAGGGTTAGGGTTAGGGTTAGGGTTAGGGTTAGGGTTAGGGTTAGGGTTAGGGTTAGGGTTAGGGTTAGGGTTAGGGTTAGGGTTAGGGTTAGGGTTAGGGTTAGGGTTAGGGTTAGGGTTAGGGTTAGGGTTAGGGTTAGGGTTAGGGTTAGGGTTAGGGTTAGGGTTAGGGTTAGGGTTAGGGTTAGGGTTAGGGTTAGGGTTAGGGTTAGGGTTAGGGTTAGGGTTAGGGTTAGGGTTAGGGTTAGGGTTAGGGTTAGGGTTAGGGTTAGGGTTAGGGTTAGGGTTAGGGTTAGGGTTAGGGTTAGGGTTAGGGTTAGGGTTAGGGTTAGGGTTAGGGTTAGGGTTAGGGTTAGGGTTAGGGTTAGGGTTAGGGTTAGGGTTAGGGTTAGGGTTAGGGTTAGGGTTAGGGTTAGGGTTAGGGTTAGGGTTAGGGTTAGGGTTAGGGTTAGGGTTAGGGTTAGGGTTAGGGTTAGGGTTAGGGTTAGGGTTAGGGTTAGGGTTAGGGTTAGGGTTAGGGTTAGGGTTAGGGTTAGGGTTAGGGTTAGGGTTAGGGTTAGGGTTAGGGTTAGGGTTAGGGTTAGGGTTAGGGTTAGGGTTAGGGTTAGGGTTAGGGTTAGGGTTAGGGTTAGGGTTAGGGTTAGGGTTAGGGTTAGGGTTAGGGTTAGGGTTAGGGTTAGGGTTAGGGTTAGGGTTAGGGTTAGGGTTAGGGTTAGGGTTAGGGTTAGGGTTAGGGTTAGGGTTAGGGTTAGGGTTAGGGTTAGGGTTAGGGTTAGGGTTAGGGTTAGGGTTAGGGTTAGGGTTAGGGTTAGGGTTAGGGTTAGGGTTAGGGTTAGGGTTAGGGTTAGGGTTAGGGTTAGGGTTAGGGTTAGGGTTAGGGTTAGGGTTAGGGTTAGGGTTAGGGTTAGGGTTAGGGTTAGGGTTAGGGTTAGGGTTAGGGTTAGGGTTAGGGTTAGGGTTAGGGTTAGGGTTAGGGTTAGGGTTAGGGTTAGGGTTAGGGTTAGGGTTAGGGTTAGGGTTAGGGTTAGGGTTAGGGTTAGGGTTAGGGTTAGGGTTAGGGTTAGGGTTAGGGTTAGGGTTAGGGTTAGGGTTAGGGTTAGGGTTAGGGTTAGGGTTAGGGTTAGGGTTAGGGTTAGGGTTAGGGTTAGGGTTAGGGTTAGGGTTAGGGTTAGGGTTAGGGTTAGGGTTAGGGTTAGGGTTAGGGTTAGGGTTAGGGTTAGGGTTAGGGTTAGGGTTAGGGTTAGGGTTAGGGTTAGGGTTAGGGTTAGGGTTAGGGTTAGGGTTAGGGTTAGGGTTAGGGTTAGGGTTAGGGTTAGGGTTAGGGTTAGGGTTAGGGTTAGGGTTAGGGTTAGGGTTAGGGTTAGGGTTAGGGTTAGGGTTAGGGTTAGGGTTAGGGTTAGGGTTAGGGTTAGGGTTAGGGTTAGGGTTAGGGTTAGGGTTAGGGTTAGGGTTAGGGTTAGGGTTAGGGTTAGGGTTAGGGTTAGGGTTAGGGTTAGGGTTAGGGTTAGGGTTAGGGTTAGGGTTAGGGTTAGGGTTAGGGTTAGGGTTAGGGTTAGGGTTAGGGTTAGGGTTAGGGTTAGGGTTAGGGTTAGGGTTAGGGTTAGGGTTAGGGTTAGGGTTAGGGTTAGGGTTAGGGTTAGGGTTAGGGTTAGGGTTAGGGTTAGGGTTAGGGTTAGGGTTAGGGTTAGGGTTAGGGTTAGGGTTAGGGTTAGGGTTAGGGTTAGGGTTAGGGTTAGGGTTAGGGTTAGGGTTAGGGTTAGGGTTAGGGTTAGGGTTAGGGTTAGGGTTAGGGTTAGGGTTAGGGTTAGGGTTAGGGTTAGGGTTAGGGTTAGGGTTAGGGTTAGGGTTAGGGTTAGGGTTAGGGTTAGGGTTAGGGTTAGGGTTAGGGTTAGGGTTAGGGTTAGGGTTAGGGTTAGGGTTAGGGTTAGGGTTAGGGTTAGGGTTAGGGTTAGGGTTAGGGTTAGGGTTAGGGTTAGGGTTAGGGTTAGGGTTAGGGTTAGGGTTAGGGTTAGGGTTAGGGTTAGGGTTAGGGTTAGGGTTAGGGTTAGGGTTAGGGTTAGGGTTAGGGTTAGGGTTAGGGTTAGGGTTAGGGTTAGGGTTAGGGTTAGGGTTAGGGTTAGGGTTAGGGTTAGGGTTAGGGTTAGGGTTAGGGTTAGGGTTAGGGTTAGGGTTAGGGTTAGGGTTAGGGTTAGGGTTAGGGTTAGGGTTAGGGTTAGGGTTAGGGTTAGGGTTAGGGTTAGGGTTAGGGTTAGGGTTAGGGTTAGGGTTAGGGTTAGGGTTAGGGTTAGGGTTAGGGTTAGGGTTAGGGTTAGGGTTAGGGTTAGGGTTAGGGTTAGGGTTAGGGTTAGGGTTAGGGTTAGGGTTAGGGTTAGGGTTAGGGTTAGGGTTAGGGTTAGGGTTAGGGTTAGGGTTAGGGTTAGGGTTAGGGTTAGGGTTAGGGTTAGGGTTAGGGTTAGGGTTAGGGTTAGGGTTAGGGTTAGGGTTAGGGTTAGGGTTAGGGTTAGGGTTAGGGTTAGGGTTAGGGTTAGGGTTAGGGTTAGGGTTAGGGTTAGGGTTAGGGTTAGGGTTAGGGTTAGGGTTAGGGTTAGGGTTAGGGTTAGGGTTAGGGTTAGGGTTAGGGTTAGGGTTAGGGTTAGGGTTAGGGTTAGGGTTAGGGTTAGGGTTAGGGTTAGGGTTAGGGTTAGGGTTAGGGTTAGGGTTAGGGTTAGGGTTAGGGTTAGGGTTAGGGTTAGGGTTAGGGTTAGGGTTAGGGTTAGGGTTAGGGTTAGGGTTAGGGTTAGGGTTAGGGTTAGGGTTAGGGTTAGGGTTAGGGTTAGGGTTAGGGTTAGGGTTAGGGTTAGGGTTAGGGTTAGGGTTAGGGTTAGGGTTAGGGTTAGGGTTAGGGTTAGGGTTAGGGTTAGGGTTAGGGTTAGGGTTAGGGTTAGGGTTAGGGTTAGGGTTAGGGTTAGGGTTAGGGTTAGGGTTAGGGTTAGGGTTAGGGTTAGGGTTAGGGTTAGGGTTAGGGTTAGGGTTAGGGTTAGGGTTAGGGTTAGGGTTAGGGTTAGGGTTAGGGTTAGGGTTAGGGTTAGGGTTAGGGTTAGGGTTAGGGTTAGGGTTAGGGTTAGGGTTAGGGTTAGGGTTAGGGTTAGGGTTAGGGTTAGGGTTAGGGTTAGGGTTAGGGTTAGGGTTAGGGTTAGGGTTAGGGTTAGGGTTAGGGTTAGGGTTAGGGTTAGGGTTAGGGTTAGGGTTAGGGTTAGGGTTAGGGTTAGGGTTAGGGTTAGGGTTAGGGTTAGGGTTAGGGTTAGGGTTAGGGTTAGGGTTAGGGTTAGGGTTAGGGTTAGGGTTAGGGTTAGGGTTAGGGTTAGGGTTAGGGTTAGGGTTAGGGTTAGGGTTAGGGTTAGGGTTAGGGTTAGGGTTAGGGTTAGGGTTAGGGTTAGGGTTAGGGTTAGGGTTAGGGTTAGGGTTAGGGTTAGGGTTAGGGTTAGGGTTAGGGTTAGGGTTAGGGTTAGGGTTAGGGTTAGGGTTAGGGTTAGGGTTAGGGTTAGGGTTAGGGTTAGGGTTAGGGTTAGGGTTAGGGTTAGGGTTAGGGTTAGGGTTAGGGTTAGGGTTAGGGTTAGGGTTAGGGTTAGGGTTAGGGTTAGGGTTAGGGTTAGGGTTAGGGTTAGGGTTAGGGT
>NW_026088873.1:2500-10000 GCF_024542745.1 Macaca thibetana thibetana | reverse complement strand
GGTTAGGGTTAGGGTTAGGGTTAGGGTTAGGGTTAGGGTTAGGGTTAGGGTTAGGGTTAGGGTTAGGGTTAGGGTTAGGGTTAGGGTTAGGGTTAGGGTTAGGGTTAGGGTTAGGGTTAGGGTTAGGGTTAGGGTTAGGGTTAGGGTTAGGGTTAGGGTTAGGGTTAGGGTTAGGGTTAGGGTTTAGGGTTAGGGTTAGGGTTAGGGTTAGGGTTAGGGTTAGGGTTAGGGTTAGGGTTAGGGTTAGGGTTAGGGTTAGGGTTAGGGTTAGGGTTAGGGTTAGGGTTAGGGTTAGGGTTAGGGTTAGGGTTAGGGTTAGGGTTAGGGTTAGGGTTAGGGTTAGGGTTAGGGTTAGGGTTAGGGTTAGGGTTAGGGTTAGGGTTAGGGTTAGGGTTAGGGTTAGGGTTAGGGTTAGGGTTAGGGTTAGGGTTAGGGTTAGGGTTTAGGGTTAGGGTTAGGGTTAGGGTTAGGGTTAGGGTTAGGGTTAGGGTTAGGGTTAGGGTTAGGGTTAGGGTTAGGGTTAGGGTTAGGGTTAGGGTTAGGGTTAGGGTTAGGGTTAGGGTTAGGGTTAGGGTTAGGGTTAGGTTAGGGTTAGGGTTAGGGTTAGGGTTAGGGTTAGGGTTAGGGTTAGGGTTAGGGTTAGGGTTAGGGTTAGGGTTAGGGTTAGGGTTAGGGTTAGGGTTAGGGTTAGGGTTAGGGTTAGGGTTAGGGTTAGGGTTAGGGTTAGGGTTAGGGTTAGGGTTAGGGTTAGGGTTAGGGTTAGGGTTAGGGTTAGGGTTAGGGTTAGGGTTAGGGTTAGGGTTAGGGTTAGGGTTAGGGTTAGGGTTAGGGTTAGGGTTAGGGTTAGGGTTAGGGTTAGGGTTAGGGTTAGGGTTTAGGGTTAGGGTTAGGGTTAGGGTTAGGGTTAGGGTTAGGGTTAGGGTTAGGGTTAGGGTTAGGGTTAGGGTTAGGGTTAGGGTTAGGGTTAGGGTTAGGGTTAGGGTTAGGGTTAGGGTTAGGGTTAGGGTTAGGGTTAGGGTTAGGGTTAGGGTTAGGGTTAGGGTTAGGGTTAGGGTTAGGGTTAGGGTTAGGGTTAGGGTTAGGGTTAGGGTTAGGGTTAGGGTTAGGGTTAGGGTTAGGGTTAGGGTTAGGGTTAGGGTTAGGGGGTTAGGGTTAGGGTTAGGGTTAGGGTTAGGGTTAGGGTTAGGGTTAGGGTTAGGGTTAGGGTTAGGGTTAGGGTTAGGGTTAGGGTTAGGGTTAGGGTTAGGGTTAGGGTTAGGGTTAGGGTTAGGGTTAGGGTTAGGGTTAGGGTTAGGGTTAGGGTTAGGGTTAGGGTTAGGGTTAGGGTTAGGGTTAGGGTTAGGGTTAGGGTTAGGGTTAGGGTTAGGGTTAGGGTTAGGGTTAGGGTTAGGGTTAGGGTTAGGGTTAGGGTTAGGGTTAGGGTTAGGGTTTAGGGTTAGGGTTAGGGTTAGGGTTAGGGTTAGGGTTAGGGTTAGGGTTAGGGTTAGGGTTAGGGTTAGGGTTAGGGTTAGGGTTAGGGTTAGGGTTAGGGTTAGGGTTAGGGTTAGGGTTAGGGTTAGGGTTAGGGTTAGGGTTAGGGTTAGGGTTAGGGTTAGGGTTAGGGTTAGGGTTAGGGTTAGGGTTAGGGTTAGGGTTAGGGTTAGGGTTAGGGTTAGGGTTAGGGTTAGGGTTAGGGTTAGGGTTAGGGTTAGGGTTAGGGTTAGGGTTAGGGTTAGGGTTAGGGTTAGGGTTAGGGTTAGGGTTAGGGTTAGGGTTAGGGTTAGGGTTAGGGTTAGGGTTAGGGTTAGGGTTAGGGTTAGGGTTAGGGTTAGGGTTAGGGTTAGGGTTAGGGTTAGGGTTAGGGTTAGGGTTAGGGTTAGGGTTAGGGTTAGGGTTAGGGTTAGGGTTAGGGTTAGGGTTAGGGTTAGGGTTAGGGTTAGGGTTAGGGTTAGGGTTAGGGTTAGGGTTAGGGTTAGGGTTAGGGTTAGGGTTAGGGTTAGGGTTAGGGTTAGGGTTAGGGTTAGGGTTAGGGTTAGGGTTAGGGTTAGGGTTAGGGTTAGGGTTAGGGTTAGGGTTAGGGTTAGGGTTAGGGTTAGGGTTAGGGTTAGGGTTAGGGTTAGGGTTAGGGTTAGGGTTAGGGTTAGGGTTAGGGTTAGGGTTAGGGTTAGGGTTAGGGTTAGGGTTAGGGTTAGGGTTAGGGTTAGGGTTAGGGTTAGGGTTAGGGTTAGGGTTAGGGTTAGGGTTAGGGTTAGGGTTAGGGTTAGGGTTAGGGTTAGGGTTAGGGTTAGGGTTAGGGTTAGGGTTAGGGTTAGGGTTAGGGTTAGGGTTAGGGTTAGGGTTAGGGTTAGGGTTAGGGTTAGGGTTAGGGTTAGGGTTAGGGTTAGGGTTAGGGTTAGGGTTAGGGTTAGGGTTAGGGTTAGGGTTAGGGTTAGGGTTAGGGTTAGGGTTAGGGTTAGGGTTAGGGTTAGGGTTAGGGTTAGGGTTAGGGTTAGGGTTAGGGTTAGGGTTAGGGTTAGGGTTAGGGTTAGGGTTAGGGTTAGGGTTAGGGTTAGGGTTAGGGTTAGGGTTAGGGTTAGGGTTAGGGTTAGGGTTAGGGTTAGGGTTAGGGTTAGGGTTAGGGTTAGGGTTAGGGTTAGGGTTAGGGTTAGGGTTAGGGTTAGGGTTAGGGTTAGGGTTAGGGTTAGGGTTAGGGTTAGGGTTAGGGTTAGGGTTAGGGTTAGGGTTAGGGTTAGGGTTAGGGTTAGGGTTAGGGTTAGGGTTAGGGTTAGGGTTAGGGTTAGGGTTAGGGTTAGGGTTAGGGTTAGGGTTAGGGTTAGGGTTAGGGTTAGGGTTAGGGTTAGGGTTAGGGTTAGGGTTAGGGTTAGGGTTAGGGTTAGGGTTAGGGTTAGGGTTAGGGTTAGGGTTAGGGTTAGGGTTAGGGTTAGGGTTAGGGTTAGGGTTAGGGTTAGGGTTAGGGTTAGGGTTAGGGTTAGGGTTAGGGTTAGGGTTAGGGTTAGGGTTAGGGTTAGGGTTAGGGTTAGGGTTAGGGTTAGGGTTAGGGTTAGGGTTAGGGTTAGGGTTAGGGTTAGGGTTAGGGTTAGGGTTAGGGTTAGGGTTAGGGTTAGGGTTAGGGTTAGGGTTAGGGTTAGGGTTAGGGTTAGGGTTAGGGTTAGGGTTAGGGTTAGGGTTAGGGTTAGGGTTAGGGTTAGGGTTAGGGTTAGGGTTAGGGTTAGGGTTAGGGTTAGGGTTAGGGTTAGGGTTAGGGTTAGGGTTAGGGTTAGGGTTAGGGTTAGGGTTAGGGTTAGGGTTAGGGTTAGGGTTAGGGTTAGGGTTAGGGTTAGGGTTAGGGTTAGGGTTAGGGTTAGGGTTAGGGTTAGGGTTAGGGTTAGGGTTAGGGTTAGGGTTAGGGTTAGGGTTAGGGTTAGGGTTAGGGTTAGGGTTAGGGTTAGGGTTAGGGTTAGGGTTAGGGTTAGGGTTAGGGTTAGGGTTAGGGTTAGGGTTAGGGTTAGGGTTAGGGTTAGGGTTAGGGTTAGGGTTAGGGTTAGGGTTAGGGTTAGGGTTAGGGTTAGGGTTAGGGTTAGGGTTAGGGTTAGGGTTAGGGTTAGGGTTAGGGTTAGGGTTAGGGTTAGGGTTAGGGTTAGGGTTAGGGTTAGGGTTAGGGTTAGGGTTAGGGTTTAGGGTTAGGGTTAGGGTTAGGGTTAGGGTTAGGGTTAGGGTTAGGGTTAGGGTTAGGGTTAGGGTTAGGGTTAGGGTTAGGGTTAGGGTTAGGGTTAGGGTTAGGGTTAGGGTTAGGGTTAGGGTTAGGGGTTAGGGTTAGGGTTAGGGTTAGGGTTAGGGTTAGGGTTAGGGTTAGGGTTAGGGTTAGGGTTAGGGTTAGGGTTAGGGTTAGGGTTAGGGTTAGGGTTAGGGTTAGGGTTAGGGTTAGGGTTAGGGTTAGGGTTAGGGTTAGGGTTAGGGTTTAGGGTTAGGGTTAGGGTTAGGGTTAGGGTTAGGGTTAGGGTTAGGGTTAGGGTTAGGGTTAGGGTTAGGGTTAGGGTTAGGGTTAGGGTTAGGGTTAGGGTTAGGGTTAGGGTTAGGGTTAGGGTTAGGGTTAGGGTTAGGGTTAGGGTTAGGGTTAGGGTTAGGGTTAGGGTTAGGGTTAGGGTTAGGGTTAGGGTTAGGGTTAGGGTTAGGGTTAGGGTTAGGGTTAGGGTTAGGGTTAGGGTTAGGGTTAGGGTTAGGGTTAGGGTTAGGGTTAGGGTTAGGGTTAGGGTTTAGGGTTAGGGTTAGGGTTAGGGTTAGGGTTAGGGTTAGGGTTAGGGTTAGGGTTAGGGTTAGGGTTAGGGTTAGGGTTAGGGTTAGGGTTAGGGTTAGGGTTAGGGTTAGGGTTAGGGTTAGGGTTAGGGTTAGGGTTAGGGTTAGGGTTAGGGTTAGGGTTAGGGTTAGGGTTAGGGTTAGGGTTAGGGTTAGGGTTAGGGTTAGGGTTAGGGTTAGGGTTAGGGTTAGGGTTAGGGTTAGGGTTAGGGTTAGGGTTAGGGTTAGGGTTAGGGTTAGGGTTAGGGTTAGGGTTAGGGTTAGGGTTAGGGTTAGGGTTAGGGTTAGGGTTAGGGTTAGGGTTAGGGTTAGGGTTAGGGTTAGGGTTAGGGTTAGGGTTAGGGTTAGGGTTAGGGTTAGGGTTAGGGTTAGGGTTAGGGTTAGGGTTAGGGTTAGGGTTAGGGTTAGGGTTAGGGTTAGGGTTAGGGTTAGGGTTAGGGTTAGGGTTAGGGTTAGGGTTAGGGTTAGGGTTAGGGTTAGGGTTAGGGTTAGGGTTAGGGTTAGGGTTAGGGTTAGGGTTAGGGTTAGGGTTAGGGTTAGGGTTAGGGTTAGGGTTAGGGTTAGGGTTAGGGTTAGGGTTAGGGTTAGGGTTAGGGTTAGGGTTAGGGTTAGGGTTAGGGTTAGGGTTAGGGTTAGGGTTAGGGTTAGGGTTAGGGTTAGGGTTAGGGTTAGGGTTAGGGTTAGGGTTAGGGTTAGGGTTAGGGTTAGGGTTAGGGTTAGGGTTAGGGTTAGGGTTAGGGTTAGGGTTAGGGTTAGGGTTAGGGTTAGGGTTAGGGTTAGGGTTAGGGTTAGGGTTAGGGTTAGGGTTAGGGTTAGGGTTAGGGTTAGGGTTAGGGTTAGGGTTAGGGTTAGGGTTAGGGTTAGGGTTAGGGTTAGGGTTAGGGTTAGGGTTAGGGTTAGGGTTAGGGTTAGGGTTAGGGTTAGGGTTAGGGTTAGGGTTAGGGTTAGGGTTAGGGTTAGGGTTAGGGTTAGGGTTAGGGTTAGGGTTAGGGTTAGGGGTTAGGGTTAGGGTTAGGGTTAGGGTTAGGGTTAGGGTTAGGGTTAGGGTTAGGGTTAGGGTTAGGGTTAGGGTTAGGGTTAGGGTTAGGGTTAGGGTTAGGGTTAGGGTTAGGGTTAGGGTTAGGGTTAGGGTTAGGGTTAGGGTTAGGGTTAGGGTTAGGGTTAGGGTTAGGGTTAGGGTTAGGGTTAGGGTTAGGGTTAGGGTTAGGGTTAGGGTTAGGGTTAGGGTTAGGGTTAGGGTTAGGGTTAGGGTTAGGGTTAGGGTTAGGGTTAGGGTTAGGGTTAGGGTTAGGGTTAGGGTTAGGGTTAGGGTTAGGGTTAGGGTTAGGGTTAGGGTTAGGGTTAGGGTTAGGGTTAGGGTTAGGGTTAGGGTTAGGGTTAGGGTTAGGGTTAGGGTTAGGGTTAGGGTTAGGGTTAGGGTTAGGGTTAGGGTTAGGGTTAGGGTTAGGGTTAGGGTTAGGGTTAGGGTTAGGGTTAGGGTTAGGGTTAGGGTTAGGGTTAGGGTTAGGGTTAGGGTTAGGGTTAGGGTTAGGGTTAGGGTTAGGGTTAGGGTTAGGGTTTAGGGTTAGGGTTAGGGTTAGGGTTAGGGTTAGGGTTAGGGTTAGGGTTTAGGGTTAGGGTTAGGGTTAGGGTTAGGGTTAGGGTTAGGGTTTAGGGTTAGGGTTAGGGTTAGGGTTAGGGTTAGGGTTAGGGTTAGGGTTAGGGTTAGGGTTAGGGTTTAGGGTTAGGGTTAGGGTTAGGGTTAGGGTTAGGGTTAGGGTTAGGGTTAGGGTTAGGGTTAGGGTTAGGGTTAGGGTTAGGGTTAGGGTTAGGGTTAGGGTTAGGGTTAGGGTTAGGGTTAGGGTTAGGGTTAGGGTTAGGGTTAGGGTTAGGGTTAGGGTTAGGGTTAGGGTTAGGGTTAGGGTTAGGGTTAGGGTTAGGGTTAGGGTTAGGGTTTTAGGGTTAGGGTTAGGGTTAGGGTTAGGGTTAGGGTTAGGGTTAGGGTTAGGGTTAGGGTTAGGGTTAGGGTTAGGGTTAGGGTTAGGGTTAGGGTTAGGGTTAGGGTTAGGGTTAGGGTTAGGGTTAGGGGTTAGGGTTAGGGTTAGGGTTAGGGTTAGGGTTAGGGTTAGGGTTAGGGTTAGGGTTAGGGTTAGGGTTAGGGTTAGGGTTAGGGTTAGGGTTAGGGTTAGGGTTAGGGTTAGGGTTAGGGTTAGGGTTAGGGTTAGGGTTAGGGTTAGGGTTAGGGTTTAGGGTTAGGGTTAGGGTTAGGGTTAGGGTTAGGGTTAGGGTTAGGGTTAGGGTTAGGGTTAGGGTTAGGGTTAGGGTTAGGGTTAGGGTTAGGGTTAGGGTTAGGGTTAGGGTTAGGGTTAGGGTTAGGGTTAGGGTTTAGGGTTAGGGTTAGGGTTAGGGTTAGGGTTAGGGGTTAGGGTTAGGGTTAGGGTTAGGGTTAGGGTTAGGGGTTAGGGTTAGGGTTAGGGTTAGGGTTAGGGTTAGGGTTAGGGTTAGGGTTAGGGTTAGGGTTAGGGTTAGGGTTAGGGTTAGGGTTAGGGTTAGGGTTAGGGTTAGGGTTAGGGTTAGGGTTAGGGTTAGGGTTAGGGTTAGGGTTAGGGTTAGGGTTAGGGTTAGGGTTAGGGTTAGGGTTAGGGTTAGGGTTAGGGTTAGGGTTAGGGTTAGGGTTAGGGTTAGGGTTAGGGTTAGGGTTAGGGTTAGGGTTAGGGTTAGGGTTAGGGTTAGGGTTAGGGGTTAGGGTTAGGGTTAGGGTTAGGGTTTTTAGGGTTAGGGTTAGGGTTAGGGTTAGGGTTAGGGTTAGGGTTAGGGTTAGGGTTAGGGTTAGGGTTAGGGTTAGGGTTAGGGTTAGGGTTAGGGTTAGGGTTAGGGTTAGGGTTAGGGTTAGGGTTAGGGTTAGGGTTAGGGTTAGGGTTAGGGTTAGGGTTAGGGTTAGGGTTAGGGTTAGGGTTAGGGTTAGGGTTAGGGTTAGGGTTAGGGTTAGGGTTAGGGTTAGGGTTAGGGTTAGGGTTAGGGTTAGGGTTAGGGTTAGGGTTAGGGTTAGGGTTAGGGTTAGGGTTAGGGTTAGGGTTAGGGTTAGGGTTAGGGTTAGGGTTAGGGTTAGGGTTAGGGTTAGGGTTAGGGTTAGGGTTAGGGTTAGGGTTAGGGTTAGGGTTAGGGTTAGGGTTAGGGTTAGGGTTAGGGTTAGGGTTAGGGTTAGGGTTAGGGTTAGGGTTAGGGTTAGGGTTAGGGTTAGGGTTAGGGTTAGGGTTAGGGTTAGGGTTA
>NW_026088872.1:0-2403 GCF_024542745.1 Macaca thibetana thibetana | reverse complement strand
TGGGAAAACAGCCTCCTGGAGGTGTGGCTTGGAGGCAGAGCATCGGGCTGCACTGGTCGGATGCCATTCCCCGTTGGCGCCACAGACCAGCTTTACCAGTGGGGATGGCCGTGCTTTCCAAGTGCAAGCCCTTAGGAAGGTAGAGGTGGGCAGGTAGGGAGGAGGGAAGATTTAGGAAGGAAGAGGAGCTTCAAGAAGGCAGCTTTGTCTTCCAACCAGAGCTGCTGAGGCTCCAGACCATCCTCTCCTGCGCCCCACGGTGGCTATTTGGGTCCTTACCACTTCCTGTCCCCCTCCTGGCATCTCACAGGTATTCAGGCAGCTTAGCATCCTGGGCTTCGGTTATTTCTGCTGTTGAGACCACTCACGCTCCGTGGTGTCAGCAGCCACGTTTGACTTGCTCATGTGCTAGTGGGTTAGAAATGGGGAGCATCTGCTGAGGGATCTGTCCTGTGGCCTGGCCTGGGTGTGGACGGCTGTGGTCCCCCAGGGCTTCGTGGATGTTGCGTCTGAGAAGACTGGAAGTTGGCCAGAGGCCTCATGGGGACAGTCTCAAGGTGACAGAGGCTGCACCCCGAGCGCGGCCTGAACTGGAGAGGCACCTGCGCCTCTGACATGGCTTTGCATAACACGCAGCATCTTCACACCTGCTGTGTTCTGCTGGTTCCAGGCCAGTCGCCAGAGCTCGTACAGATTTGGTAGGGTCCTCCCTCTCAATGGCAGGTGTCGAAAGAACCTGTGGACGTGGTCATAGCCACCCCAGACGTTCACTCCCTACCAATCCCCTGGTAGTTTCCCCAGCCTTCCCCCATCTGTACTGAAGAACTGACATCCACCATCTGGTTTTAAAATGTTGAGAATTTGTAATAATTTTATAGATACGTATTTTCTAGAGAGTGATGTAACATCCATAACAATCTAAAAACAGATTTTCTAGGAAGTTACCGTGAAATCTACAAAGTCAATAAAACATTTCATCTCAGGTGCTGAGCTTTGAGGAGAGTATCAGGGTTTGGGCTCTGCTGCCTTTCCCCAAAGAACTCACTTGGGAAGCAGTCAGGTACGTGGCATCCTGGGGCCTGGCTGACATCAAGCTTGTCTGGTACTGTTAGTTTCAGCAGCATTTCTTCTTTAGCGAGGCTGTTGGAAGATAAAAGGGGAAGGAGGAATTTCTGGGCCTTGGTGGCTGTGAGGAGCTGCAAGTGATGCTGAATGCGATCTTCCAGCTGGCCTGAGGCCCTGGTGGAGACTGAACATGGAACGAGAGGCAGGTTTTGTGGGTAGACAATGGCGTCCCTGAGAACTACTGAGTAGGCAGAAAGAAAGATGGGTCTGAAGCTCAGGAGAGAAGTGGGGATGGAGGCATGCATTCTGGAATCGTAGACAACAGCAGACATACTTGTTCAGCAGGAGGAATACGCAGGTGGTTCATCGTCTCATCATCAGTCATCATTGGACTTTGCTTTTGGCTTAGGGCATCGTTTCTTTCTCCACTGTCCCGTGATGGTGGCTTTTTACATTTTATATTTGGGGAAACTAAGATTCACAGTCAGGTTGCTGCTCAGTGAACCATTAACTATTATTGTGCATGGGCACTAATGTGGACATTTTAATTGTCATGTATCTTTAAATATTTTCTATTTTTCAGATTAGAAGATAATTCTGAAACAAATGCCAGCCACTCTTTAATTACAAAAATGACGGATGAGCTGTATCACCATGTGCCTGAGAATCATTGTGTTTTAAAGGACTTGGATCATCTTCCTACTGAGACGTAAGTTCCAGGACATCCTGACAACTGTTGAAACATTGATTCTGCAGATTAGCATAGCAAACTTAGACATTTTCTATGTTTTAGATTTTATAAAGTAGTCTTAGAATACCACTGTTACTACTCCAAGAGGAATTATGAGATCAGTTTTGACAATCTCTGTGAAAGCGTGGCACATCTGATGAGGCTGTGAATGTCACATTCTGTTTGCCACAATTCAGTGTATTTAATTAACACTTGCCATATGTCACAGTTGTCCCTGCAGACCCACCAGTGATACGCAGCTAGCCCTGGCTCCCAGAAAGCCGCAGCCTTGCAGGTACAGGAGAGTGAGGTACAGGTGAGGATCACAATGCCTGCTCCGAGTCTGGCTCTGTTTGCAGGTGGCCCCAGCTGCTCCGTGAGCTCTGCAGCACACCCTTTCCTACCCTCTTCTGTCCCAGGATTGTGCTGGAAGTGCTGGTTGTGTTCCAAAGCATCAGCAAGCAGTGTCACCACGTGTCTTGCCTCGGAGCTGAGACACAGGCAGTGGGTGGAGAGGATGCTGCCGTCTCGCCAGCGGCTGAACTACCTGCGTATGTGGAGTAGGTGCGCGCTCACTTTCCTGTTTTGGAGGGACACTGTGGGGCAGG
>NW_026088871.1:0-30331 GCF_024542745.1 Macaca thibetana thibetana | reverse complement strand
TACATACTTAATAAAAAATAGTTTATTTTTTATCAGAAATCTAAATTTAACGGGGCATCCTATGTTTTATCTGGCATCTCTATACCAAAGGCAAACAGGAGAGAGTCCAGAATCCTATCTTCCAGCAGGCAACCTAGCCTAGGACAGGGCCTGCCGGGGGCAATTGGGCATTGGATGGGTTAGAAATGCCAGTCATTCAGTGTGCCAAAGGTTTGCCAGATCTGCATACAATCAACATTAGTTTTATTCAATATTTTTGTCTAAAGCAACTTTAAAAATTTTAACCCTTTATTTGGAAATACAGATTCAGAGGAAATTTCAAAGATGGTACAAAGAGGTTTCATGGACTCCTCACTCAGTTTTCTCCAAAGGTTCTATTTTGTATAAATGTAGGACAGTATCGAACGATGTCGTGTGTCTAGGTCTATGCCATTTTATCACATATGTAGACTCCTTTAACCACCACTGCAATCAATATACAGAACTGTTCCACCACCACAAAAATTCCCCTCCTGCTATTCCTCTACACTCATTCCAGGCTCTTTCCCTCCAGTATTCCTACTCCTGGCAACCACGAATCTGCTTTCTGTCTTTATAATCTTCCCACTTCAAGAACATTATAAAATGCAAAAATTATCCAGGCATGGTGGCACCAGCTTGTAGTTCCAGCTACGTGGGAGGCTAAGGCAGAAGAATCACTTGAACCTGGGAGGTGGAGGCTACAATGATCCTGCCATTGCAGTCCAGCCTGAGAGAGGGTGAGACTCTCAATGAATGAATGAATGAATGAAGGCCTGGCACGGTGGCTCACACCTATAATCCCAGTGCTTTGGGAGGCCGAAGCAGTTGGAACTGTTGATGCCTGGAGTTTGGGACCAGCCTGGCCAACATGACAAAACCCTGTCTCTACTAAAAATACAAAAATTAGCCAGGCATGATGGTGTGCACCTATACTCCCAACTACTTGGGAGACTGAGGCACAAGAATCACTTGAACCTGGGAGGCGGAGGCTGCAGTGAGCCAAGATCATGTCACTGCATTCCAATCTGGGCCACAGAGTGAGAGTTCATCTGAAAAACAAACTAAAACAAAACCAAACAAAGAAAAAAAGAACATTAAATAAATGGAATCACACAGTAGGTGGCCTTTTGAGACTGGCTTTTTTTTTTTTTTTTACTCAGCAAATGCCCTTTGAGATCCATCCAAGTTGTGCATGTTCCTTTTTATTATTATTATTATTTTTTCTGTTTGAGATGGAGCCTCGCTCTGTCATCCAGGCTGGAATGCAGTGGCACAATCATAGCTTACTGCTGCCTCAAACTCCTGGGCTCAAGTGATCCTCCCACCTCAGCCTCCCAAAGTGCTGAAATTTTAGGCCTGAGCTATGGAGCCCGGTTTTAAATCTTAATAAATATCTCCCCCTGGTCTGCTTCCGTGACTGACACACAGGCTGGCATCTTGTGCCCAGACAGACATGTTTCTGGACTTGGTTCCATTTGTTTTGATGGGTTCCTCCTTCTCAATGACCGTACGTTACAGTATGTGGCTATTCTTACACGTTTCTATATAGACCTGAGGGTTAGTGTATTAATGTCAAAGTTCTACTGGTGTTTCGAGGCTGGGTGAAATGTCTGGGTTAATTTAGTTGTGGGCATCTTGACAATACAGGCTTTCCCTCTAGGAATGGTGATTCTGGGATGCAGGTTTTGCACATTCTGGTTTATTGCTCGGCTCGCTGCCACAGAGGGATGGCACTGCTCCACGTGCCATGCCCAAGAGATGTCCTACCTTATCTTTCTAATCAAGCTGAATGTTCTCAGCTGACAGCATATCATCAGTGCTGCGGGGACTCACTCCCTCCAACCCGAGATGAAGTGAGGCGGAGACTGTGGTGCAGATCCGTGCTGAGTGCATTCGTCCTTCCTGACCCGTACTGCTGCTGGCCGGGTCTGTGTCTGAGCCGTCAGAGGGCATTGATTTGGGGACAAGCTGGGGGCAGTGCTGGAGAGATGGCCCTCACCTCCCTCAGCTCCTCCTGTCCAGCCAACACTTGGCCACCAAAGGCCCCTGACTTTCAGGCCCTAGTCACCACTAACGGGGTGCTGCATGGAAACAAAGTGCAGGCCCAGAACCTGCAGTTCAGGTCATGCCTCCTTCCAGTCGAAGCCTCTATCCCTCCCAAATGATTCCAGCCTCATTCCTCCATGGGCCAAATATCCTAAACAAAGGCCTGGAAAGGGGGTCTTTATCCGAGTGCCCAGAAAACACACACAGAAAGGCTCTGCATGCCCCCAATGGCCTGCCAGAGGTAAGAGCCTGCCCGTCAAAATGCACAGTCCTGGTTCTTGCAATGAGGTGAGGAGTGGAGGAAGAAAAGGTCCATCTCATTCTTTCGTCAGGAACCTAAACTTGGAAAAGTCAGACACAGTAAATTTCTTAATCCTGATACTTTTATAACTGGTTACAGTGGAGTCACATGCACAACTGTTTTCTGACATCTTTCAACTGGCCACATAACACCTTGTAATTTATTTATTTATTTTTATTTTCTAAGCCCAAGGGAGTGGCTCATGCCTGTAATCTCAACACTTTCAGAGGCTGAGGCAGGAAGACTGCTTGAGGCTAGGAGTTCGAGACCAGCCTGGGCAACATAGCAAGACCCCCATATGCAACAGAGAAAAACCCTGTCTCAAAATAATTTTTTTGAGTATAGTGGCATGATCACAGCTCACCATGGCCTCCAACTCCTGGGCTCAAGTGATACTCCCACCATAGCAGCTGGGACTCTAAGAGTGCACCACCACATCTGGCTGATGTTTTAATTTTTGGTAGAGATGCGGTCTCACTACATTGCCCAGGCTGGTCTTGAACTCCTGGCCTCAAGAGATCCTCCCAGTGCGACCTCACAATGCACTGGGGTTACAGGCATGAACCGCCATGCAGCCCCTGCAAAATCTAACTGTTCTTCAGGTGCTTCTTTTGGACCTCCTAGCTAGACTGTCATTGGCAAATACTAGTTTATTATTTTCCCACATTTATGTTAATGGATTTCCCATGTTTTATTTGTCTAGACTAGGGTTTCTCAACAGCGGCACTATTGGTGTTTTGGGCTGGATAATTCTTTGTTATGGAGCTGTTTGTGCCTCGCAGGATGTTTAGCAGCATCCCCAGACTCCGCCTGCTACGTGCCAGTAGCACTCCTCAGTGTGACAGCCAAAATGATTTCAGATATTGTCAAATATCCCCAGGGAGGCAAAGTCACCTCCAGTTGACAACTGCTGACCTAAAAACCTCTGGAACAATGTTAGATCATGGTAATGATAACACATACTGCTCCTGAGCTTAATGGGAATACCTCTAGCATCAAAGTATAGTAGTCCCTGTATACTACTGTCTGGGCTGTGATCAGCACACTGTATTAGTCCATTCTCATGCTGCTATGAAGAAATACCCAAAACTGGGTAATTTATAAAGAAAAGATGTTTAAGATGACTCAGTTCTGTATGGTTGGGGATGCCTCAGGAAACTTACAATTATAGCAGAAGACACCTCTTCACAGGGCAGCAGGAGAGAGAAGGGGAGCCGAGCAAAGGGGAAAGCCTGTTGTAAAACCATCAGGTCTCGTGAGAACTCACTCCCTATCGCGAGAACAGCATGGGAGAAACTGCTCCCATGAATCAGTTATCTCTACCTGGTCCTGCCCTTGACACGTGGGGATTATTGCATCTCAAGGTGAGATTTGGATGGGAATGGATCTAAACCATATCATACCCTTTATTTTAGCATACTGTATCAAAGCATAATTTTCTTTGTTCTTTTTTTGTTGTTGTTTGAGACAGAGTCTTGCTCTGGCTCTGGCTGGAGTGCAGTGGCATGATCTCAGCTCATGGCAACCTCCACCTCCTGGGTTCAAGGAATTCTTGGGCCTCAGCCTCCTAAGTAGCTGGAACTACACCCAGTTAATTTTAATTTTTTTTTTTTTTTTTTTTTTTTTTTTTTTTTTTTAAGTACACATGGGGTTCAACATGTTGGCCAGGCTGGTGTCAAACTCCTGGCCTCAAGTGATCCCACCACTTCAGCCTTCCAAAGTGCTGGGATTACATGCATGAGCCACTGCACCCAGCCTGAAGTATAATTTTCACAATGTGAAAGGCTTGACTTTCATACAAATAATGAAGGAATATGTATAAGATATTTTCTTTAATTTACAAGGCAGTCAGCAACACGGTGAAGCTAGTTCAAGGAGTGTTTTGAGAGACAGTGTCTGTAGTGCTCCAGGAAGGGCATTCCAAAATACGTTCTGAGATAGAGACAAAACTTGTTAATATCCTAAAGGGAGGCTGGGCGTGGTGGCTCACACCTGTAATCCCAGAACTTTGGGAGGCCGAGGCAGGTGGATCACCTGAGGTCAGGAGTTCAAGATCAGCCTGGCCAATATGGTGAAACCCTGTCTCTACTAAAAATACAAAAATTATCCAGGCAAGGTGGTGGGCGCCTGTAGTCCCAGCTACTCAAGAGGCTGAGGCAGTAGAATTGCTTGAACCCGGGAGGCAGAGGCTACAGTGAGCCAAGATCATGCCACTGCACTCCAGCCTAGGTGACAGAGCAAAATTCTGACTCAAAAAAAAAAAAAAAAAAAAAAAAAGTCGTATGGGAATAAAACTGTCCTCTTTGGGAGTTATCTTTTCTACTGGACAGAAATCTGTAAGTTAACATATATACATATTCTCAAGTATATTCATAATATATTCTCTGGTATATTTCCGTACATTAGTGGTTTTGAAAGCATAGTCTCAAGTTGGAAGCATCAGCATCATCTGGGAACACAGACATGCAAGGCTCAGGCCCCACCTCAGACCTATTGAGTTAGAAACTCTGGTGTGGGGCCCAGCATGCCACCCACCTTTTAACATCATTTCTGAATTTAAATATTTTGTCTGTGTGATGTTAAATTTGCTGTTTTGTTTTTCAAATACACTTCAAATACATCTTCCTAATTTTCTTTTTAAATAAAAAATGGTTTTCCAAATCTATCCATTTTTCTCTTCTTTAAGCTACTGATAGCATGGAACAAAAGTTGAGCCATTCTTACGTCTTTTTTTTTTTTTTTGAGACAAAGTCTCACTCTCTCGCCCAGGCTGGAATGCAGTGGTGGAATCTCGGCTCACTGCAACCTCCACCTCCCAGGTTCCAGCGATTCTTGTGCCTCAGCCTCCCAAGTAGCTGGGATTACAGGTACCCAGCACCACGCCTTGCTACATTTTTTTTTTTTTTTTTTTTTTTTTTAGTGGAGACAGGTTTTGCCATGTTGGCCATGCTGGTCTCCAACACCTGACCTCAGGTGATCTGCCTGCCTTGGCCTCACAAAGTGCTGGGATTACTGGCTTGAGCCACTGCACCCAGCATTTTTTTTTTTTTTTTTTTTTTTTTTTTTTTTGAGATTCTCCCCTTCTGTTGCTCAGGCTGGATGGAGTATAGTGGTGCCATCATGGCTCACTGCAGCTTCCACCTCCCAGGCTCAAGAGATCCTCTGACCTCAGCTTCTTAGGTAGCTGGGATGACATGTGTGCACCAGCACAAGTGGCTAATTTCTTTTTTTTTTCTTTTCGAGATGGAGTCTCACTCTTTTGCCCAGGCCGGACTGCAGTGGCGTTATCTCGTTATCTCGGCTCACTGCAAGCTCCACCTCCCAGGTTCACATGCCTGGCTAATTTTTTGTATTTTTAGTGGAGACGGGGTTTCACTGTGTTAGCCAGGATGATCTCAATCTCCTGACTTCGTGATCCGCCCGCCTCGGCCTCCCAAAGTGCTGGGATTACAGGCGTGAGCCACCGCACCCGGCCACAAGTGGCTAATTTTTTGTAGAGACTGGGGTCTCCCTATGTTGCCCAAGCTGGTCCAGAAATGCTGGGCTCAAGTGAGCCACTGGCTTTGGCCTCCTAAAGTGCTATGATTACAAGTCTTATGTTCTTAAAATTTTTCTTTGATATGATGAAGGATAGTCTAGTAACTTAACATACTTTTGTTTTCAACAGGCTAGCGCTTATGATTTGTAAAAGAACTCTTCAGAAATGAGCTCAATTTTACCATGAATTGGGACACTTTCCATCTCTTTCTATTCTATAGAGCAGTTTACTTGTCATGAGCTCTGTCTTTTGAAAACTTGAAAGCCTGCAACAATCAAACCAGCTGCACCTGGTGCATGGGAAGGGCATGGAATTGAGGAGAGAGCTCAAACTACGGTCAGCCCTCTGTATCCTCGGGTTCTGGATCCTTGGATTTAACCAACTGTGCATCAAAAGTATTTGGAAAAAGTAAAACAATGAAAAACAAAAATTTACAAATACTTTGTAACAGGTATTTACAAAGCATTTACGTTGTATTAGGTTATAGTAATCTAGAGATGATTTAAAGTATAGGGAAGGATGTGCATAGGTTATATGCAATACTATGCTATATTATTATCAGCGATTTGAGCGTCTGTGAATTTTGGTATCTCTGGGGTCCTGGAACCAATATCCTGAGGTTACTAAGGGACGACTGTATTCAAGCTCTTCTTTGGTTATTAGTCTATTCTCTAATGTATTTTTGTTGTTGATTTGTCTTTTTGTTTTTGCCTCTTCAAATCAATGTCGGAAACTTAGTTGTTCTAAACTACCCATTAGCTCAAAGCTACCAGTAAGCAGACTACCACTGCAATCTAAGCAACCGATTTTTTTTTCCCCATCAGATTGGCAAGAATTAAGATAAGCCTCTATCGATGTTACAGCTGTAGGGAGTTTTCCTGAGCATGTTAATTATGACAGCCCTTTTTGCTAGGCACCTAGATGATTCATCAAAATGAAATGAAATCCCCACGCACTTAAAGAAGTTATCTGGTTTATTTCCTTATCTGGGTGCTGGTTATGTGAGGTCCACAGTTGATGAAAGCTTATTAAGCTGTATATTTCTAATAGGTACAATTTTCTGCATGTGTAGTATAGTTCAATAGTTTGAAAAACGTCTTTTGCCACAGTCCGCAGCTGTGTATAATGCTATTCGCTTAACAGTGGAAAACATGGCAATGACCTGAATCTCCCTGGCTCCCGGGATCCTACCCGCTTAAACAAATGAAGTAACTTCCACTGTCAGTTAAACGGGCGGTTGGCGCTGGTTTTTCTCCAGGGACGGATTCTGGGAGACGGAGGAGGGGACGCCAGCATATCCTTCCCGGCACTTCCCGTGGGCTGCGGTCGCTCCCAGCCTCACTCGAGCAGGCCCCGCCCTCCCAGAGGCCGTTAGTCCCAGTCACCTGATCCTGGACTCAGCTGACCCTGCCCAACGGGAAAAAGAAATTCCCGGGCCCTGGCTCCCCAGCGCGAGGTTGAGGCACCCGAGTGAAGCGAGGCGGGGGATGCTGGAGCGGGAATGAGAGGGGGCCAGTGGCTCGGCAAACGGTGGGGAGGTTGTCTGCACTGGCCTCTCCGCAAACACAGTGTGTGCCGGCGTGAGGGCTGTGGGTCTGGTAGAGAAAAGTCCACTGTCACCCGGCCCCCGAGGCGGAGGCGGGGGTGGGTGGCAAGTAAGACAGAGCAGGCCGGCGGGCTTAGAGTCCCCGTGCTTCCCTGGCGGAAGGAAGGGCCCCTGCCTCCCGGGGCAGGAAATGGGGCTTGTCTGGAGCTGGGAGTTCTTTCAGGGCTTCCCCAGCCCCAAGAGGACCTCCCAAGGACACCCTCTTCCCCAGCCCTGCTGTGGGGCTTGTACAAGAACGTGCTTACCATCAGGCTCCCTCTTCCACACTGTTAGGAAGACCCTCCGCTTTTTCCAGACCCAGAAAGTAATAGTTTTGGGGTTGAGACTTACCTATCCATTCATCAAATCCATCCATCCTTACGTTGTAAGCGCCAAGTCTATACCATGTAGTGTGCTAGGCACTGGGAGGACTTGAGCTGCCTAGGGAAGGGGAAATCGGAGGCCTGAATTGGCAGTCATAGTTAAGGCTCCAGGGGCAGAGACCTAATTGCGCCTTGCGTGTAGTGCTAAGGGGGTTTCCTGAGGATGCCATCAACCTTAAAGACGGATGGAGAAGCTGGCTGGCTGAAGTACGGTTTGTGTACCGGGGGTTGGGAGGCAAGGGTGGGAGGCATGTGTCTTCAGACAGGGAACAGCATGTGCAGAGAATTCAGGTGAGAGAGAGCATGGCTCCCCAGGAATGAATGCATTTCCCATAGCTGGGAGAGTATCATCTGGAGGTTAGAGAAAGATGAAGCTGCACAAGTAAAGACCAAATCTTCCTGGCTCTTGAATCACCACAATCAAGATAATGAGCATTCCACTGGCCCCCAAAATTTTCTTGTGTGAGGGGCTATTTTAGGAAGTATGATCAAGAAGGGCCGGCCTTCCAGGGTGCAATGGCTCACGCCCGTAATCCCAGCACTTTGGGAGGCTGAGGTGTGCAGATGACCTGAGGTCAGGAGTTCAAGATCAGCATGGCCAACGTGGTGAAACCCTGTCTCTACTAAAAATAAAAAAAGCCAGGAATGATGGCACATGCCTGTAGTCCCAGCTACTTGGGAGACTGAGGCAGGAGAATTGCTTGAACCTGGGAGGCGGAGGTTGAAGTGAGTCAAGATTGCACCATTGCACTCCAGCCTGTGCAACAGAGGGAGACTCTGTCTTTAAAAACAAAAAGTGTGGGGGGTGGGGACTGGTCTGATGAGGTGTCACTTGAGCAGAGAGTGGAATGAAATAAAGGATAGCAAGCCACACAGAGTGCAGCAGGCGTGGAGGCAGGAGCAAGGCTGGCGTCTTTGGGCAGCAGCAAGGAAGCCAGAGTGGCTGGAGTTGTGTGAGTATGGGGAAGAGGTGAGAGGTCACTTATCTCTGTGAGGCCCAGGACTTTTGTTTTGTCCCCTGCTGTACCCCCAGCACTTAGAGTGGGAACTAGCACAGAGAAGGCACTCAATTGATGTTTGCTGAGCAGACGAATGCCTGGAGTAGACCTCAGAGCAGGGTTTGGTGGCAGGGTGGGTCAGGAGAGAGTTCACTCAACAGCCTGGTGATAGGGGAGAACAAGAGGCCAGAGGGTATCCATCTATGACGGGGACCAGGGGTCCCTGCTGGGCAGCAGTGTGGGAGACACACGGATCCTGGCCACACCTCAGCCCTCCCTCCAGCCTGATTACCTGCCTCCCTCCCTTGCAGAGGTTCCGGTTCTGTGGTGATCTGGACCATCGCGACTGGGTCCTGGCTGAGATCAGCACGCTGGCCAAGATGGTTGAGTGCACAGGGTCTACTCTGGGTGGAGGAGGGGCGCTGGGCTGGGGATTGTGGGTTTAGATGATGGTGAGGTTTCTCTGGGGTTAGGGCCTCAGTGCTCTCAGCCTGTGCTACCATGCTTTGTGACCTTGATCAGTGGCTGGCCTGCTCTGAGCCAGTCCCCAGGAAGGAGGCGTGAGGGTCACCAGCCTGGCTGATGTAAGGACTTCCCTTGCAGTCCTCTGTGAAGTTGTGGCTGCTCTGCAGCCAGGAACTAAAGGAGCTGCTGTAATGGGGGATTGATATGAGTACAAGACCCAGCACTCCATTGTCCCATGACCTTATGACCCCCAGTGCCCTGAAACTCTGCACTAGGCCCAGGGAGATGGGTGAATCAGCCTCTCAACCTCTCTGGGCACCTCCCATACTTCTTTCCAGCCTGTCTGTTCCTTATCACAGGATCCAGGCTGTGGATGAGTGGCTGGTGAACAGGGGCCTGACACCCCCTAAAGGTCTCCTTTCTCTACAGTGTGAAAAGAAAAGATCCTGAAGCTCACGGCTGATGCCAAGTTTGGTGAGTACTCTGCTGAGTCCACAGGCCCCAGGCAACCCTGGGACCTCGGCCTGGTGCCTGGTACAGAGGCCCCAACCGCTCCCAGCAGCATCCTTAACTTACCTTCCCTAGTGGAGAAGCATGAGGGAAAGAAAGACA
The DNA here is from genome assembly GCF_024542745.1 of Macaca thibetana thibetana. Classification (NCBI taxonomy): domain Eukaryota; kingdom Metazoa; phylum Chordata; class Mammalia; order Primates; family Cercopithecidae; genus Macaca; species Macaca thibetana. The sequence goes on along the minus strand of NW_026088871.1, from coordinate 20,382 downwards.
TTGACAGTCCCACCTTCCTGTTCTCTGCCAGCTCCTGGTGTAGCAGTAGCAGTGCCTGTGTCTCCAGGGTGCATGGGAGCTTTGAGCTGAAGTTAAGAGGGCAACAGGGAGGTGGCTGGGCCCACAGTGACACCCCCTGTCCCACCCACGGGTCCTTCGGAGTCAGGCGATGTGAAGGCCACAGTGGCAGTGCTGAGTTTCGTCCTCTCCAGTGTGGCCAAGCACAGTGTGGATGGCGGATGCTTGTCCAGTGAAGTGCAGCAGCTGGGGCTGCCCAAAGGTACGGGTTGTGGGTGGGCAGCTGGGCAGCCTGTGGGCCAACGGCTGCTAGAGAGGGGGCCAGGCCCTGTGACCCTATGGTGTACCCTGCCCTGTCGACCAGGAACCCAAGGCCAGCTCCCAACTGCTACCTCCAGAGCTACTCCATTCTACCCCCAGAGCACGTGGCCAGCCTGTGCCACTGTTATGAGAAGAAACAAAGCACCTTGTAGAAGCACTTGGGGTCTGCAACCTACGCAGCGAGTATGAGGCCAGCCAGGGTCCAGGCTCATTCTAGAAGTTTCACGCAGCATGCAAAGTGCATGGAGAGTCCAGGGAGACGACTTAACCACAGTCACATACTGAGCAGCTGCAGAGCTGGGACCTGGCCCTGGGTCTCCTGAATCCACGGACTCTGTGGTATGTACGTACAGGATCAGACCTTGCCCTTTCCTCCTAGCTGACCCTTTCCTAGCCCCCCATGTCCCATGTGTGAGCACCTAGCTCACTCTCGTTCCTCCCTCTCCAAAGTGTGGTCTCTTGCAGCACGAGTGGCCGAAGGGGCAGCAGAGACTGTGGACCCCTCAGCTGCACCTAAGACCTCTGTGTGGTCTAGCTGTGTGTGCTGGGGGAGGCTTTTGGCCACCATTTCCCCCTTTGTAAATGAGACCGATATATGTGGCATGGAGGGTGGGAGGCCAGTGTGAGTTCCATGCACTTGGAGCAGGGCCCTGAATGAGCATGGACGTGGGAGCAGGGGTGTTCCTCGACTTTATGCACCTTGGGGATGGGAGTGGGGCTCCCTGCGTGGGTTGACAAGGCATTGCTTTTCCCCACCCCACCTCTGTCCCAGCCCTGCAAGTCAGTCCTTGGGGGTCTAGGAGGGAAGAAGCGCCTGGCTGTGTGACTTTGGGCTGGTGCCTGGCCCTCTGTGGCTCTGAGTTCCTGGGAAAGTCAGCACTCAAGACACACCCTCCAGTTTAGCACCTTGACAAGAAGGGTGGGGACACTGGGATCAGGCCCACCCCTCTGGTCCAAACCCCACGGCCCCAGCTGGAGGATGAGGAGATGCTGGGCTTGGGTGGGGGAATCAGGAATGTAAAGGGGCCTGCTCACCCCCAGCTTGGCTTAAAGGCTCAAGGCATCAAAGGCTCAGCCTGCCCCTCAGGAAGGAGCCTGGGCCCAGCCAGACACTCACCAGCACAAGGGCGACTGTGAGGAGCAGGAGGCCCAGGATGTGGAGAGCCATGGCATAGCTGGAGATGAAGGCATCCAGCGGGCTGGAGGCTTTGGGGCTAGGAGAGCCTAGAGCAGAGCAAGAAGGCTATGACCAGGCAAGGCCCTGCCTCAGACTTCTCAGAAGGCAGAATCTGCACCCAGAAGGTGCTGCGGAAACAAAGAGCTGGGGCTAGGAGCACCTTGGAGAGCTCCACGAGGAGGGAAGGCAGCAAGCCCAAAGGAGGAAGCAGATGGACAGAGGAAGGGGGCCTACAGAGGGAAGGAGGTACTGACCGAGGTCTGGGATGACTGTGTCTACCAAGAGGCCCTCTGCCTCACCCAGGGTGTGCAGACCCTGGCGCGTACAGTCCCACATGAGGGCCTGGGCTGGTGCTGCCCTGAAGAAGGTGGCACCCATTCTGGTGGTCAGTGGGTGTGGTCTGGTGGGAGGTTCATCACAGATTTCAGGGGCCTGGGCAGCGTTTGGGGACTAGGGTAGGTCATCTCTTCCAGCCTCCTGCCCTAACCCCACAACTGTGATCTGAGCCCTGGGTCACCCAGGGCCACCCTGGACGTGCTGGACTTCCTCTACCACCACTTAGTCAAAGTTCTACAGAGGTCTGAGGACAAGGGTCAGTGGGGGGGTCAGGAGATGATGAAGAGGGTCACAGCTCTACCAAACAAAGCCTCATTCTTTGTGGCACCCGGCCCACCTCCCTGATGTGGGCCCTAAACCTCCGGCTGGCCCAGCCCTGCAGAGTAGGAGCTCAAAGGCATCTGTAGCGGTTCCTGTCATGCTGGTCTCCTCCAGGGCCCCTTCTGGAACCTGTTACCACAGATCTCACGGTGGGGGGGGTACAGCTCAGTCTCCCTTACCTGTCATCTGCCTCATAGGGGTTTTGTCCACCAAGGCCCCTGACGGCTCAGAGACCCACACCCATGGCCTCCTTCTTTCTGACTGCTGGCCCTTTCACAGCCTGGATACTTGAGCCCTGGGCAGAGGGGTAATGATCCCAGGACTGTCTTTGCAAGCAGAGAGGGTACTTGGCACCAGGCCCTGACTCCTTGGGCTGAGCTCAGCAGCAGGTGTGTGACCAAGGCCCCCTGGGCAGAAGGGGCTCGGCCCTGAGGGCCCATCACTCGCCACACCTGCATGTTCCTGCTAGGCATCTACCCTGGGGACCCAGCTTTCCCCCTGCACCCAGCTGCTGGCAGCCCCATCTTGACTCATCCAGGGTCCTGGAGGCCACGCCAGGAAGCAGCCAGCAGCTGGGAGGAGCACTTGGTGTTTCTGCATCTTTTTTTATGGAGCTTCCTTTGGTGGTAAGGGCTATAGACTCAAGGGAGACTGCAGGCCACCCCTTCCCCATTCCCTGGCTGGGTGGGCTTCCAGCTCAGGAGTCTGACTGGAAGGACGGGACCGTCCTGTCACAGAGGCAGGTCTGAGTAGTCCAGGCCCAGTTTTACCCTCCAGCAGGGCCCCTCCCATTCACTTGTCCAGCTGGCTTTGCCCAAAGCACAAGTGACGTCTATGTGGACGGTGTCCCCTGTCCCCAAGGGGAGTATGGCTCCAGTCCTGGCCTGGAACTCAGAGACCTTAGAATTAGAGGCCACATCTGGCAAGGTGGAGCAGCATGGTCTGCCCACAGCCAGGGCAGGCCCAGACCTGACACCACGGTTCCCGTGTCTTCTCCCACTTCCGTCCTGCACATCACCTACACTACGTGCTGTCCCTAATGAATCCAAGCTGTCAGCTTCCGTCAGCTTGGCCGGGAAGTCATGCTGACCTTAAGGAGAACGGTGCAGCCTGAGTTGGGGGCTAAGTGGGAATGGGCCTGGTGTGGGGTGGGGAAGGTGGGGGTGAGGCAGGTGTCTGGCGCCTCTCTGCTTATCTTCCCTTCTCCCTTGCCCACAAAGGAGGCATCTTCTCCATGTACCTCTGGCACCCCGGGGACATAAAATACTGCCCCAGGTCTGTCTTTCCTTGGACATAGCCCACCTACCTTCCTGTGGGACTCAGGACTTTGTTTTGTCCTGTGGCCCACATGAGAAGCAATTATCCCTGCTCTGCTCAGCTGAGAGGACAAACTGAGGCAGAGCAGGGGAACAACTCTGTCATAGTCTGCCTGTTAATGGCAGAGTCAAGACCAGTCCTTCCCTGAGTGTCAGGTCCAGTAGACACCAAGCATGGAGGCTGTATTAGTCTGTTTTGCGTTGCTCTAGAGAATTACCCGAGACTGGGTTATTCATTTATTTTTGAGATGAAGTGTAGCTCTGTCGCCCAGGCTGGAGTACAGTGACACGATCTCAGGTCGCTGCAACCTCTGCCTCCTGGATTCAGGCTATTCTCCTGCCTCAGCCTCCCGAGTAGCTGCAAATACAGCCATACACCACCGTGTCTGACTGATTTTTTGTGTCTTTAGTAGAGATAGGGTTTTAAGATGGTTGAGTTTCGCTCTTGTGGCCCAGACTAGAGTGTAATGGCGTGATCTCGGCTCACTGCAACCTCTGCCTCCCAGGTTCAAGCAATTTTCATGCCTGAGCCTCCCAAGTAGCTGGAATTACAGGCATGCACCACCACGCGTGGCTAATTTTGTATTTTTAGTAGAGACAGGGTTTCACCAGGTTGGCCAGGCTAGTCTCAAACTGCTGACCTCAAGTGATTCACCCACCTCAGCCTCCCAAAGTGCTGTGATTACAGGCATGAGCCACTGCTCCCGGCGCTGAGACTGGTTAACTTATAAAAGAGGTTTCTTTGCCTCACAGTTCTGCAGGCTGTACAAGCATCTGCTAGGCTTCTGGTGAAGCCTCAGGAAGCTTTTACTCCTGGCGGGAGGCAAAGAGGGAGCAGACGTGTTGCATGGTGAGAGAAGAAGCAAGAGACGGGAGGCATCAGGCTCTTTTAAACAGCCAGCTCTCCTGTGAGCTAACAGAAAACTCACTCACTGAGTCACGTGAACCCGGGAGGTGGAGGTTGTAGTGAGCCAAGATCGCGCAACTGCACTCCAGCCTGGGCTGTGAGCAAGACTGTCTCAAAAAAAAAAAAAAAAAAAAAAAAAAAAAAAAAAAGAAAGAAAATCCACTCATTACCATGGGGAGGGCACTAATCCATTCATGAGGGATCCCCCACCATGACCCAAACACCTCACACTGTAGGCCCCACCTCCAGCATTGGGGATCACATTTCAACATGAGAGGTGGATGGGACAAGTATCCAAACTATGTCAGAGGCCTCCCCCTCCCTCTCATCAGAGTCTTCTGTCCTCAGTTCAGGTGCATGCTGTCCTCCATGCTTGGCTTCCTGGGAAGTCATCTTGGCCCCAAGAGGTTGGGCAGGGCCACTAGGCCGAGGTTTGGAACCCTGTCTCTCGTAGTCCCAGCCTGGGTCTCCATCACTGGCTAGCCGGCTCTGCTCACTGCATTCTCTTTACACCTGCTCCCTGCAGCCCAGGGGTCAGTCTGGGTGCAGGCCTGGGTAGAGGTCCAGGATCAGATTCTGCCCCCCAGCTCATACCTCCTGTGTACCATGGCAGCCAAATTGCACCAGCATGGCCAGGAGTGCTGTCTTGTCCCTGTAATCCCAGTGTTTTGGGAGACTGAGGTAGAAAGATCGCTTGAGACCAGCCTGGGCAACATAGCCAGACCCTGCCTCTACAAACAATAAAATTAGGCATGGTGGCATGCACCTGTAGTCCCAGCTACTCAGGAGGCTGAGGTGGGAAGATCGCATGAATCCAGGAGGTCAAGGCTGCAGTGAGCTATGATTGTGCCACCGCACTACAGCCTGAGCAACAGAGCAAGACCCTGTCTCTAAAACAAGAAACAAAGTGCACCAGAGTGTGGATACCAGCTTCTCCTGGTGTGTGGACCTGACCTCAGTCGGCCCCATCGGTGAGTAGGAGACTGCCTATTGTCTTCCAGAGCATTCCCACCACTATACCTGTGACCCTCCTGCATTCTCTGGCAGGCTTTGTGAGGGGGTCTGTCACCTACCTCTCTGGCTGCCCTAAGGCCCAGCTCAAACCTTCCCTGGCCCTGAGAACCTTTTCCTGAAGAGTCTTTCCCCCCACCCACAGGCCCGCTCATTTCAGAGCTTTTGGTGGCATGAGTACAAGGATCAACTCTGCTACCAGCCTGGGAGGAAATGTCCCTAGGGTTGGGTCTCTGGATGGCATATGAGGGTCTAGACCAGGACCCAGATGCCTGTAACCTGAAGGGTAGGCCCTCGGCTGCCCCAGCTTCCCAGAGCCCCTCATCCAGCCTGACTGTCTGGTACAGGCCCGACCCCTGCATCTTTGATCTTGGTCCCTACTGGGAACTCTGGTTACCCTGGCTTACCTACTTTTGGCTCCAGAAGTAATGCTGACATTCCCCATGAGACAAAGTTACATACTGAGACTAACGTAGGGTTACCTGGCTCAGAGTCACCATGGCTAGGCAGAGCTCAGGTCCTGGCCCTGTTCAACCTCCACCTCCCAGGTTCAAGTGATTCTCCTGCCTCAGCCTCCTGAGTAGCTGGGACTACAGGTGCATGCCACCACGCCCAGGTAATTTTTTGCAGTTTTAGTAGAGCTGGGGTTTCACCGTGTTAACCAGGATGGTCTCAATCTGACCTCGTGATCCGCCCACCTCAGCCCTTCAAAATATTGAGATTACAGGTGTGAGCCACCGTGCCTGGCCTCCCCAACACTCTTCTAGCTCTGGAGCCCTGCGGGGTCTATCTTGGAGCACCTGGAGCCCAAGAAGGTGCCCCTCACATTTGTGATCCCAGGGACCCACTCCCTGATCATGATGAAGGCGGACTGAAACCCACTGAGGTGCCTGGAGCAAGGGTCAGCCTCTGCCTCCCACAGCCTCTCTGATGGGGAGGATGATATCCCAGCAGCATGAGCTGGGAGCAGAATCGGGAGGATGGGGGTTTTCTCTCTGGGTAGCTCTGGGCTCCAGGGTGGAGCCGTCTTAATGTGGACCTTCCCCTGTGACTATCCTTGGCCCTAGGCAAAGAAAGCAGCTTGCCTGAGGTCACCTGTCTGGTAGGGACAGAGTGGGACCTGCGGTCTTTCTCACCCAGCTGCAGCTCCCCCTCCCTGTTGTCCCTTCCACCAGGTGATAGAGAACCTGGCAGGCTGTGCCCCATAGAAGAGTTCCATTTCCTTCTGGTGAGGGATGGGAACCAGCTGGGGAGGGAGGGATGAGAGGTCTGGGGACTCTCCCAGCCCTGCCTCACATTTGAAGGATAGTATCTGGGCGGCAGCATGGTTTAGGCTAGACCAGGCGGCCCCTAGGTTTATAGTCTGGTCTCGGGCAGGATGCTGCCATGTCACCTTTTCTTCTGCACGTCCTGACCTGGCACCCTACCTAGTTAAAGGTCTTCAGGCCTCCTGCCCCCTGGGCATTGCCCCCACTCCTTGCGTAGACACAGCCGTCCTTGTCCTGGACTAATCTTCAGAGATTCTTGTCCAGCCCACAGCTTTGCTGGACATCACAGGCTGGGCCAGGCCCCCTGCCCAGCACTAACATCTCTTTGTGAGTCTCAACCAGACTGAGCCACAGCTTCAGGGTCAGAGTAGGCTCTGACTTAATTGATATGACCCAGGACAAGGGGGTTTATTGATGGTGTCACATCTGCTTAAGTTCTTGGCCTCTGTGGTCTCTTTGGGGCATGATACCCCTCTGTCCCATGCTTAGGCGCCCACATGTGGCCACAAGTGCCTTTCCTACCTCATCCCTACTGGAGGCTGGTGTCCAGGCACCTGTGGCTCCAGGCAGAAGGCTGAGTGCAGAGCCAGGCCTGGGCAGATGTTCCACAGGGGCTGCAGGAGCTGACAGCCCTGACCACCCAGCCCGTGGCCATCCATTCCCCTTCACTGTGGCTGGCCCCTCGTCCACCATCCTTCCAGGGGCCAGGCCTGGGCCCAAACTGACTTTTGCCTGCCCCTGGTCCTTCTCGTGTTCTTGGCTGAGCGTGATGGTGTTGCCCGTTTCCTTGATTATCCTCAATTAGAGGTTTATAGAGCCACGTGGGGACATCACATCTCCTGTCTACCAGGTCCTCACCAGAGACAGGACTGCCTTGGGCCGGGCCTGGGATAGTCAGGGATCACGCTTACCTGTTGTGACCTAGCTTCAGCGGCTTCAATCTGGGCAATGGCCTGATGGGCGGCTGCCCCTTCTCTGCATGGGGGAGGCAGGAGAGGAAGGTCAGGCAGGAGATCTGCTTCCTGCCAACCTGAGGCTGGTTGGAAGCAGGGTGCCCACCTGTGCCTGTCTCACCTTGCTGCAGGTGCATCGGAGGCTGAACCCCTCTCCCATCCAGCTTGGTGGCCATCTGGCTGATCCACTCTTCCAGGTGGACCCTCTCTCCTCACGTGGTTCAGGTCCCATTGCACCACCTCCAGACAGGCCATGCTAGCCCCAGGGCCTCCCTTCCCTACTACTCATCCCCCAACCCCAGGTATGTGCCACCTCCCTAAAGCCCGCTGTGTTCACCAACTGTGTTTGAACTCTGTCTCTGTGCAAGGCCTCATGCAAAGCCTGAAGCAGCCTGGCTCGTAGAGGGCCAGGAGACCAAAGCTTGAAGAGAGAGTGACGGTCTCCCAGAGCCCACTCGGTCAGCCTCAGCCCCAGGACTGTGTCCATGCTGGTCCTGGCTCCAGTGAGCCAGTTGTTTCCTGAGACGCCTGTAAGGGCTCCTGTGGTCATGGAGGTGGCTGGAGAGAACAAGGCTGCCATAACCCTCCCTCCCTGAGAAGGCCCAACGGGGGGCGTTTTAGGCACAGGGCATTGTGGGGGGCATCTTCCAGGGACCCCTCCTACACCCTGCCCTGCCCTGGCTCTCTAGTCAGAAATTGCAGTTGCTTGGAGAGTGGGACTGACCCAGGATGAATGCCTATTTTAGGCTGGCCTTCGGGGTGCTGGGGTAGGGGCAGGGGTGCTTCAGGGATAGGAAGGAGAGGCCTGTGTGTTCCAGAAGTGCAAAGGAACCTGGTGCCAGCCGCAGTCAACCCCGATGTGATGATCTTTCTGCCCACCCTCTTTGATGTCTTGGAGCTGGCCGCTGTCTTTGGCCAGGTAAGCTCATGGTCTGGGCTCCTGGGGTCCCCTCACTGGGCCTGCCCACTCCTTGCAGGTAGGGGAGCCTTTGGGCTGGGACTATCCTTGGCTCCCCCTTCCAGGTCATGGGTTCAAAGACCATTCCTGGGTTCCACCACCACCAGGCCTCAGTGGTGTCCTGATGGGCGCAGGAGCTGCTGGGGCTTTCTAGACTAAGACCCTTGCCTATCTCTGTGTTCCCCATTACAGTGGGTCTGCAGAAGTCGGCCTCAGTCTCTGCCCTGGAAGCCTGCCTTACCTTGCCCTGACTGCCCCACACCCAGTGGCTCTGATCCACTGTAGAGCAGCCAGGGCCCCCGTTGCTCACACCCTCTGGCCTGAGGATGACTGGCTCTGTGGCTGGGTTCAGGGAGTCAGGGAGGGGGGTGGGCCTTGCTCTCAGCAGCCCCCATTCCCACTCTGACCCCTTTTCAGTCTTCCTCCTCTTTTGGGCTCTACCCTGGGACCCTCCCAGCTCCTCACACCAGATGACGGTCTAAATATCTAGAAATCAATATTTTAAATACCAACTTTGGATTGCTTCCTGACTTTTCCATACCCCCAAAGGGCCAGCGTTTCTCTTAGGACTGACAGTCTCTCCAGCCCTACTAGGCTGGATGAGGCAGGCGTAAGGGTGTCCCTTTCCCAGCCCTCTTTGAGGAGGGCTTCCATCACCTTCCTGTGACCTGGCAGCAGGACCACGCTTCGGTGGCAGGAGGGGCAGCCCCAGCTGTGCCTAAGTCCTCTGCGTGGTCTAGCTGTGTGTGCTGAGGGGGGTCTTGGCCACCATTTCCTCTGTAAATGAGACCCATACCTGTGGCATGGAGGGCGGGAGGCTGGTGTGAGTGCCAACCACTTGGAGCAGGGCCCTGAGTGAGCATGGACGTGGGAGCAGGGGTGTTCCTCGAATTTATGCACCTTGGGGATGGGAGCGGGGCTCTCTGCGTGGGTTGACAAGGCATTGCTTTTCCCCACCCCACCTCTGTCCCAGACCTGCAAGTCCGGTCCTTGGGGGTGTAGGAGGAAAGAAGCCCCTGGCTGTGAGTCCTCGAGATGGACCCTGGCCCTCTCTGGTTCTGAGTTCCTGGGAAAGTCAGTGGTGTTGGAACTCTGGATTCATTCCTCAGCGTTGAGGCACTGTCTGTGGAAACCGTGGGACAAGGTGAAGGTGGGGAGAGGAGAGGCTTGGAGTTTGGGTTTCAGCAGAGGGATCAGCAGCGTGAGGGGTCGCCTGTGTGTAGAGGAAAGGGAGTGAAGGCCAGGAGTGAGGAATGAGTCTGAGTGCACCCAGGATGGTGCTGCGTCTCCTCCCACATCCACCTGGCCCCAGGGAAGGGAGAAGAAAGGCTATGAGACAAAGGGGAAACTGAGTTGGGTCCATACATGTCCTTCCAGGACCTGGAGGTGCCACTGTCTGGCCCTCAGGCAGTGGGAAGTGGGGGAAGGAAGATTCCCTCCCCACACCACCTGTTCTCTGTCCCAGGTCTCCTGGCCCCCTGTGCACCTAAGTTCAGTCTCTGTCGGCCCCCAGCATCATTTCTAGGGTTGGTGGGAGGCAGCTGGGAACAGTTTAGGGGTAGGTGGGGCCTGTTTGGGGGAGTCTGCTTGACTGCTTGGGCCACTGCCCACAGTAGTGGGGAGCTTTTCTGGCACACTGACTGCACCACCCAGGTGCTGCCAGTAACAGCCCCCAGGGAGTGTTTGCAGAAGGCCTTGGTGGGCGGTGGGGGTGGACCCCACCCAGAACAAACACCTGGGCTGGCCTCAGGGAGAACAGCCCTCCACTTACCTGTCTGGAGGGTCCTCTGTACCACACTGTGCGTGTCTACGCTCCGAGGCTGAACACACTGAGGGAGGCCCTCCACTTTAGCACCTTGACAAGAAGGGCAGGGACACCGGGATCAGGCCCAGCCCCTGGCCCCAAACCTGCAACCCCAGCTGGAGGGTGAGGAGGTGCTGGGCTTGGGTTGGGGAATCAGGGGTGTAAAGGGGCCTGCTCACCCCTCAGCTTGGCTCAAAGCCTCAAGGTGTCAAAGGCTCAGCCTGCCCCTCAGAAAGGAGCCCGGACCCAGCCAGATACTCACCAGGACAAGGGTGAATGTGACGAGCAGGAGGCCTAGAATGAAGAGAGCCATGGCATAGCCGGGGTGGAGGTGTCCAGCGGGCTGGGGGCTTTGGGGCTAGGAGTGCCTAGAGCAGAGCAAGAAGGCTATGGCCAGGTGGGTCCCTGCCTCCCAGACTTCTGAGATAGCATAATCTGGGCCCAGAAGGTGCTGTGGGACCTGTTATATGTCATGGACCTACCTCAAAAATACTAGCTAAGTAAAAAAGCCAGACACGAGACCACATATTGTATAATTCCATTGATTTGAAATGTCCAAAAAAGGCAAACGGATAGAGACAGAAGTGGGCTGATTTACCTCAAGAGACAGCGACTCAAGCTCTCTAGACGACAGGTGATACATCCATGAGAAAAAATAAGGAAAAGAAAAGAAACTTAAATATAAATAAATGAAAATAATGCTTCTCCCTTGTTATACAGAAAATCACATTTTTCTTGTAATAATTCGGAAGACAAAATATGAAGAAGTCTTTAATTTTGCCACTCAAAACATTCTGGTTTGCTGCTTTTTATACTTTTGTATGCATATAAATATTTTAAAACGTAGAATCATAATATATAGTCTTTTGTCACTGTGTTTTGGGCATATTTCTATGGCAGTAAACATATCCTTGGCATCATCATTTTTAAAAGCTTGATGTGTATTAAGCTAATCATTCCCACCCCTGAAGTAAATGTTCTTATATATTTTTTTTTAATGGACTCAAGCAAGCATTTTTGGACTGAATTCATAGAAGCAGAATTTCTGGAGGACAATAGCATAAAACAATTTGAGGATATTTAATAGAAATTTTCAAATTATTCTGCAGAAAAATTGGTTCAGTTTATATTCCCACCAACAGGGGCAGAGCTCCGGTTTCCCCCTTCCATTTGCCCTCTTTGCTGGTATTTAAGCAGAAAATCTCATTGTTTTCATTACATTTCTTTGGTTTCTAGAGCTTTTGAGTGTTATTTTTTTGCTCCATCACCCAGGCTGGTGTGCAACAGTGCAATCTCGGCTCACTGCAACCTCCGCCTCCTGGGTTCAAGCAATTCTCCTGCCTCAGCCTCCTGAGTAGGTGAAATTACAGGTGTCCACCTCCATGCCTGGCTAATTTTTGTATTTTTTAGTAGAGACGGAGTTTCACCATGTTGGTCAGGCCGGTCTCAAACTCCTGACCTCAGGTGATCCACCTGCCTCGGCCTCCTAAAGTGCTGGGATTACAGGTGTGAGCCACCGGACCTGCCTTGAATCCTTTTTATATGTTTATTGGTGATTGTAATTCTCGTGGGAAGTGCCTGTTTCTCCATTGCCTATTTTCTGGCCAACCTCCAAAGTCACATTTCACTTAATTTTTATCCTGCTGATTGAAAGCAATTTAACTTAGTGATTTTAATGTTCATAGGAGCAGGACAGACTGTAATTATCTAGGTCTTGCCCTGTCACCCAGGCTGGAGTGCAGTGGCATGATCATAGCTACTGCAGCCTCATACTCCTGAGCTGAAGCAATTTTCCTACCTCAGCCTCCCAAGTAGCTAGGACTACAGGTGTGTGCCACCATGCCCAGCTAATTTTTTAAAATTTTTAGAGAGATGTGAATTCGCTATGCTGCCCAGGCTGGTCTTGAACACCTGACTTCAAGTAATCGTCCCACCTTGACTTGCCAAAGTGCTGGGATTATAGGCGTGAACTTCTGCTCCCGGCCAAGAGCTCATTTTGTTTGTTGGTATCTTTTCATATTTGAGGCTTTGGTGCTAGCGCTGAAGTATTACATTCACCATCCGGGTTTACAGGACTTTTGTTTTGATATTGAACAGATAGAACTGTTTAGTTCTGCATCTTTGCAGGCATACTGAATGTGCCTACCAGGACTCTGCTTTATATCCATTGAAAGCAAGAAATAATACAGTAAAACTTTGCCTGGGTAGAGGCTTTGAAAGAATGGAGTCTTCTGGTTTAATTCTATTGACTTGGAAGTATGAAAGTGAAAAGAATTCAAAACTTACATTTCCTGTTGAATGCAATTTGAAAATATAGCCAATGATTCCACTTTTCTTTAGTAAGTTTGGACATTCCCATCTACTTGGTGTTTTATGATAGAACTGCTAGTGTGCCTGCGACTTACCTTGTGAAGATATGTTTTTAAAACTTGAGAGGTAAGAGGGTGTAAATGGTGTTGTATGAGATCAGGCTGGATGAGAACTGACACTTGTAAATATACTTTTTAGACTGAATCTCTGATTGCCACTTGTTTTCTTATTTAACTCATAAAAATAGAACACGTTGGATGAAGGGTGGGAGGAGGAAGGAGATTTATGACTTTTAATTGCATGTCATTGTTTTATATCAAGAACATATGGTGTCCTTGGCTTTGGGCCTACAGAAGGAAACACATTTTTCTACCTGTTGTATGCCAGAGGTTCTTGAACACCTGGAGGGGTTACTGCAGCACAGATTTCTGAACCTTACTCCAGAGTTTCTGATTCACCAGGTCCAGGGTGGGGCCTAAGAATTTGCATTTATAAAAAGTTCTCAGGTTCTGCTGGTGCTGCTAGTCCAGAGACTACATTGCTGAGAACCCTCTTGTCTACTAACGGTAAATTGTGGAACTCTAGAAAAAAGCTTAGTTTGGTGTGGGATAAGAATCTCACAGGTTATGGAGTAAATCATGAAAGATTCAACTCTTGATCCCAGTCTAGTGTCTAATTCAGGTAACAAGCAATACTCAGTGACATAACACAATTCTTGATTTTCATGATTGCAAGTGATAGCCAAGTATCAAGTGAGAAATTCAGTTTCATTTGCAAGGCTTAGAGAGGCCAGATGATTCTAGAAAAATAGGCCTTGTAATTGCTTTAAACCAGTAAAGAGGTTTGAGTGCTTATTAAATGGAAAGTTTTGTGTTTTTCTTTATTTTATTTTATTTTATTTTTTGAGATGGAATCTCGCTCTGTCGCCCAAGCTGGAGTGCAGTGATGTGATCTTGGCTCACTGCAACTTCTGCCTCCTGGGTTCAAGTTATTCTCCCGCCTCAGCCTCCTGAATAACTGGGATTACAGGTACCCACCACCACACCTGGATAGTTTTTGTATTTTTAGCAGAGACGGGGTTTCATCATGTTGGCCAGGCTGGTCTTGAACTCCTGACCTAAGGGGAGCCACCGCACCCGGCCCAAAAGCTTTGTGATTTTAAAGATATTAGACATGTTTCTTGTTTTTAAAAAGTCTTAATAATGTAGGAGAATAAGAGAAATGTTTTTCCAAGAGAAATCCTTGTGATTATTTTACCTTATTGGAATGTTGGATAATATAGTCTGCTTCATTAATCATCAAACATGCTATGGATTTTCCATTTTTATAGGATTTGTGTCTCAATTGAGGTAATACTGGTAATTCTTGTACTCCATCTGAAGATGAAAAATGTAGGCCCAAATCATAGACCGTACATAGAAGCTGGATTATGAAGATAGCTCTGGAGGAACATGTAGACACACACACACACTGACACACATATATATAAAGTATAAACACATATATATTTTAAAGTTTATTTTTAAAGTTTTAAAGCAAAAGCCGGCCCCTCCCCTCTCCCGGAGTAAGCAGGCCCCGCCCCTCACCCCAAGTGGGCGGGGACAGCAGTTGCCTGGGCAGCTTCCTTTGTGATGCCACAGGTTCCTCTGGACACACTGCTGCCTGGCCACGCCTCCTTTCCCTTTCATCTTTCTCACTGACCAATGGGCTTGGAGCATTAAGGCCACACCCCTTTTCTGTGTTCTATTGGCGCCCTGGTTACGCCTCCTCTGGCTCAGTCACACAGCTGACTGGTAGGTGACTGGAGGTGTTCCCTGATGTGGCCCCAACCCTGCCTCCCTCCCCACCCCGCGATGTTAGAAGAAACTCGAGAGCGCAAATTGGCAGCAGCCAAGAAAAAGGTAAAAAGCACCAGGTCGTGGCCCCCCAATCCAGCCAGAGATCCCCTCCAATGGCAAGACCACTGCCAGAGTCTATACCACTCCTGAGGCACACCGGGCTGGGGCCCCCAACCCTGGCACCTCTGGGCTCCCCCCACCAAAGTCCTGGCAGTCAGTCCCACTCCTTCAGCAAGAAGCCCAGCCCCTGCCCTCACCAATCACTCCAGGGTGACTTTGGGTGGGTGACTCCTGGGGCTCCCCACTCCATACTCAGCCCTCACATCCTGCCACCCCAAGCCCGACCTCCCTGGGTTCTCGGGGCTCACCTCTCCAAGGACCTGAGTCTCCCAGCCCCAGGCCCCCCCATTGCCATTCATCCCTGGGTGACTTTGAACTGGTGATTCCTGGGGTTCCCTGCTGCAGATTCGACTCTCCCCTCCTGCTGACCCAAGCCCGACCTCCCTGGGCTCTTTGGACTGGTGTCTCCAAGGACCTGAATCCCAGCTCTATGTCCCCCTCCACCATCGTGGATCGGTGACTCAGCCATCGCACTGATGTGGTTTCCCCCACCCCCAGGAGGAGTGGAATGTAGTGATGTCACAGTCCCCCTACGAACTGTCATTACTGCTGCAAGACCAGCCATTGATCTTATGACCCAGTCCCCTAAGCATTCTCACCCCATTTCTGGTTCCTTGGGTCACAGCACAAATTTCCAGCTGGAAGGGGAATGGGGACTATGGGACCTAGGGGCAAGAGGTTTCAGGCTGCCTCACTCCCTTCACATAGACATTGGCAGTGTGAAAAGCCTTACACTTCACCCGTGAGCTCAAAATGTTGACAGTATCTCTGGGTGGCAATGGGAGAACGAGTTTGGTTTGGTTTTCTCCCAGCCTTCTACTCTCCAAAGAGAATTTAACATTTTTTTCTGAGTTCTCCACCTCACATTCTAATTCTCCACGGTTCTGGGACCAGACAGAGCTTCAATCACTGGTCTCTGAAGTGAGATTTGCTCATCCTCTGTGGAATAGATCTTCGGAAACTGAACTTGACACCTTGAATCTTCCTCCTATCATCTCAACCTGGGGCACTTTGAGTGCCACAGGATAAATGTGGGAGATCTTTCTAAAGCATCAGTTTCCCTTGATTCTCTTGAGAGAGGAAAAACATTAATGTACTTAGGGATGACAGTCACACAGGTTTCTAAGAGTATACCAGACTTCTCTCTGAAATGAGACTTGGTTGTCCTCTTTCTGATAAATTCCCAGATTTACCAAAAAAGCTGCCTTCTGCCATGAGGACACATTGATATAAAAGTTTGAGAGGTCCTGGTGCACTTCTTCACACTTACAGACGTGTGAGGATGTATGACTCTAAACCACACAGCGTACAGTTCCTGCCTACTTAATGCTGACTTTTCTACCACTGCCTCTGGTTTTGGTCCCTGGCAGCTGCTGATTCATGGTAAAATCCCAGAGCTTGGAGTCAGAAGACTGAGTTTAAGTTCCATTATTGCCCCCTCTGCCTTTCATTTTTAGCCATAATATCAATCCCTCTCGGTCACTAAGTGATTGTGGCAACATCATGTACAGTTCTTGGTGGCATTAAATCAGATGGTGTATAAGAGTATTTTGCAAAAACTGTAAAGGAGGATGTGGCTGTAGGGGCTGGTAGTTATGAGTATTACTGCTCTTCTTTCCCACAGCTAAAAGAATATCAGCAGAGGAGCAGCCCTGGTGTTCCGGCAGGAGCGAAGACGAAAAAGAAAACTACTGGCAGTAGCCCTGAGACAACCACTTCTGGTGGTTGCCACTCACCTGGGGATGTGAGTCTTGGCTGGCCAGTCTCCTGGGGACAGGGGGCCCAAGGGGCAGTAGAGGGTAATTGTTGAGATTGCTGGGTACTTGTTAAGAATTCTCGGTTTGAATCCTGCCTCTCCATCTGCTAGGGATCTGATTTGTGTCAGTTGCTTGAGCTCCTTGGGCCTCTCTTTTCACATCTGTAAAATAGGGGTAGTGTGGTTTGACTTCCATTTGTGAAGTTTAAATGAGATTTCATATTGTTGTTGTTTTTATGTTAATCCCTAGTACATGGCCTGCTGTAAACACCCAGGATACCCAGGAAATGGTCATTGCTGTTTGATTTTCCTCATCCCCAGTCTCAAGGGGAACCTGGGCCAATGAGTACAGTCACTTGCCATCAGGCTGTCCCTTTAGGAGTCACCGAAGGGGGCTCCAGCGTGTGGTGAGGAAAGCCCCAGGCACTAGGAGTAAGAGAAGATCTAACTTGCCACCAGCTTGCTGGGTGACCACAGAAAAATCACTTCTTCTCCTGGGCCTCAGTTTCCTCCTCTGTAAGATGATACTGGACAAGATCAGTGTCTTTGAAACTTGTTTTTTAGCTGGAGCCCCCTTAGTTCAAGTGAACCCTTACTCAGAAGTCTGGTTTTATTAATGGAGGTGGAGGTCTGGAGCATTACCAGATTCATCGCCCACATCCTGGGCCTGAGGAGAGGGGTCCAGTGAGCATATTAAGAGCTGCATTGGTCAGGTGACTCTACCCTGTGACTGCATCGCTCAGGGAACATTTCCATCTATTTGTTCCTGCCCCGGCAAGGCCGCAGGTGGCCATTTGGAAGAACGGCATAGGCCATGGTTTTAATCTCCTCTGCTCTTCCTCAGCATTTCGTTTTCCTGAACCCACGTCTTCCTCCTACCCTGACTTTCTTGCTTCTCTCTAAACCACTTCTGTCTTTCTCCCCCTGCCTTGTTTTTTCCCTTGTCACCTCCTGTAGATTCAGGACATTCTGAAGGTGCTGGCGTCCAACCTTAACCACTCCAATGGGGTAGTGCTACCCCATTGAAAAAGTGGAAGGCGAGGCAGTGCCAGGACCCCTCTCTGGCTTTTTGTCTGCAGCTGTGCATGCCCCTGAGGCTTCTCTGGTTTGGGGGATACTTTGCCTCTGGCTTATTTTTATGTTGCTGCCATTAACCTTCAGCCTGTTTATGTCTTCTTCTTCACCTGCTTGATTGATTGGGTTTTTTCCTTCCCCACATCTTTTATAATCTTGGAAATGGTGAGACATATCTTAAAGTTTAAAAGTAATTTGGGAATAATGTCCAGAGCAGGCATGTGGGATTTGGGGCTTTTTTTTTTTTTTTTTTTTTTTTTTTTTTTTTTTTTGAGACAGAGTGTCTCTGTCACCCAGACTGGAGTGCAGTGGTGCGATCTCGGCTCACTACAACCTCTGCCTCCTGGGTTCAAGCGATTCTCTTGCCTTAGCCTCCTGAGTAGCTGGGATTACAGGCACCTGCCAGGGTGCCCGGCTAATCTTTGTATTTTTAGTAGAGACAGGGTTTCACCATGTTGGCCAGGCTGGTCTCAAACTCCTGACCTCACGTGATCCACCCGCCTCAGCCTCCCAAATTTCTGGGATTACATGCCTGAGCCACTGTGCCAGTCCCTTACTGTTTTTATACTTTATATCCATAACTGTTTCCCATGAAAGCATTTTTTTTTTCATTTCTCATTTTTATTACCCTGCATCATCTGCTACCCTGAAGGATCTAGAGGTAAGAGGCCCTGGGCCGAAATGCAGTGACCTTTCATGCCAGCCCTCCAACCTCCTCTCACAGTGGGAGCTGGGTGCCCCTCTACCAGCTGAGACAGCCCACACACACCCCAGCCCTAATGATTGTTCTCTCTACCTCTCCCCGCAACCCTCCTCCAACTCCTCCTCTCTGCTGTGCGCCTCAGAGCCGGTACCAAGAACTGGAAGTAGCCCTGGACTCAAGCTCCGCAACAATCAATCAACTCAATGAAAACATAGAATCATTGGTAAGAGTCCAGTGGGGTCTCCTGATTCCATGCTGCCAATCCTGGACTCCAGTTTCCCCTTGGGGCCCTGAAGAAAGGGGCTAGGGCCCCTGGTGCCAAGGGTTAATGGGCAGCTGGAGTGCCTGGGCTTCACCTGGGGGGACCCCAGAGCAAGGAGCATGCAGCATGGCTCTTCTGTCACTGTCCTGTTTGCTGACTCTCGTCTTCAGACACCTCTGCTCCAGTCCTTGCCACACACACCCTGGGGTTCTCGCCTCTCAGAGAAGTGAGGGTTGTTAGGGGCTCCGTATGTCTGCCCTGACTCAGTCCCTAATTTGTTCTTTGAGTCTGGACTAGCCAGCTCTCCTCCTTGGGCTTGTGTTTCCAGAGGAGGTAGAGTATCAAAGGTCTCTGTTAGCTCTGAGAGTCCGAGAGTTAATGGCCCCTAGAATGGGCCAGGTGCGGTGGCTCAAGCCTGTAATCCCAGCACTTTGGGAGGCCGAGACGGGTGGATCACGAGGTCAGGAGATCGAGACCATCCTGGCTAACACGGTGAAACCCCGTCTCTACTAAAAAATACAAAAAACTAGCCGGGCGAGGTGGCGGGCATCTGTAGTCCCAGCTACTGGGGAGGCTGAGGCAGGAGAATGGCGTAAACCAAGGAGGCGGACCTTGCAGTGAGCAGAGATAGCGCCACTGCACTCCAGCCTGGGCGACAGAGCGAGACTCCATCTCAAAAAAAAAAAAAAAAAAAAAAAAAAAGCCCCTAGAATGGAAACCTCAGGGCCAACGGCTCCCGTCTGTCCTTTTCTGTCCTGTATCTGTGCTGTGAAGACCCGTGCCTGGTCCGTATGTGCTCAGTAAACGTTCATTGAATGAACGCATCTTTCTAAATCACAAACTGGCAGAACGGTGGGCCTTTCTCAGACTCCGACTCTAGAGGTTTATGTTACTGTCCTTTTGAGAGAATCCAGATTCAGACTTTGAGTTCTGTGGCTGTGGGCAAAAAACAACAAAGACCCAAATCCTCTGTCTTTGGGAGCTTGAGGAGAGTTGACCAGTTCATGTTGCCACTGGGTCTGAGAACTTTGCCTTTAAAATCCATTCCTGGCCCCTGCCTACCGCTTCCTGGTCTGGGGAATAGAGTTGAGGGGCCCCCCCCTCAGTCACCTGAATTTGACTCTCCCCACAGAAACAACAGAAGGAACAAGTGGAACATCAGCTGGAAGAAGTAACGCGATTTCTTTGTTTGCACACA
Source organism: Macaca thibetana thibetana (assembly GCF_024542745.1). Classification (NCBI taxonomy): domain Eukaryota; kingdom Metazoa; phylum Chordata; class Mammalia; order Primates; family Cercopithecidae; genus Macaca; species Macaca thibetana. Next base: position 731 of record NW_026088871.1, on the reverse strand, counting down.
ACATGACTGCTGGGTTTGGGGGGCACTCAGATGTAGAGGCGCCAGTCTCGTCTCACCCACTCCCAGCCTGGGGAAGAAGGCTCACCCCTCAGATTCCACCCCATACCCACAGGGTCCCTGAAAACCTGGTCCCATGGGTGTGCCTGTCCTGGGGCATTGGTGGCATGCTGGGGGCATGTCTCTTGCTGTGCCATCTCTGCCTCCCCCGGGTAAGAGCTCTGTCTTCCTCTTCCTATAGGAAAAGAAAGCAAACAATGACATACACAAAGCACAGACGGAGCAGTTAGAGGTGAGTGGAGGGTGGGGAGTTTTCTCCTGTCCTCCGGAGAATGTTTCTTTCCATCTCTTTCAACACTTGCTTGGCTTTTCTCCCAAACGTTCAATTCCAGACAATCAACATCCTCACATTGGAAAAGGCAGACTTGAAGACCACCCTTTACCATACTAAACGTGCCGCCAGACACTTCGAAGGTGAGAACGTGGGCACCCCATCATCCTTCAACCTGGCACTTTGACAGGTCTTTAGGGGGAGTCCTTTGGGCCCCATCTCAACCTCTGTCATTACAGAAGAGTCCAAGGATCTGGCCGGCCGCCTGCAATCCTCCTTACAGCGTATTCAAGAATTGGAGCGGGCTCTCTCTGCTGTGTGTACACAGCAGCGGGAAGAGGACAGGGTGAGTCCAACCAGCTGCCCCGTCCCCTGGCAGCCTGGCTTCCCAGATGCAGGAGTG
>NW_026088870.1:0-1557 GCF_024542745.1 Macaca thibetana thibetana | reverse complement strand
ATGCCATTCCCCGTTGGCGCTGCAGACCAGCTTTGCCAGTGGGGATTGACGTGCTTTCCAAGTGCAAGCCCTTAGGAAGGTGGAGCAGGGAAGATTTAGGAAGGAAGAGGAGCTTCAAGAAGGCAGCCTTTGTCTTCCAACCAGAGCTGCTGAGGCTCCAGACCATCCTCTCCCGTGCCCCACGGTGGCTATTTGGGTCCTTACCACTTCCTGTCCCCCTCCTGGCATCTCACAGGTATTCAGGCAGCTTTGCATCCTGGGCTTTCGGATATTCCTGCTGTTGAGACCACTCACGCTCTGTGGTGTCAGCAGCCACCGTTTGACTTGTTCATATGCTAGTGGGTTAGAAATGGGGAGCATCTGCCGAGGGATCTGTCCTGTGGCCTGGCCTGGGTGTGGACAGCTGTGGTCCCCCAGGGCTTCGTGGATGTTGCGTCTGAGAAGACTGGAAGTTGGCCAGAGGCCTCATGGGGGTCCTGCAGGGACAGTCTCAAGGTGACAGCGGCTGCACCCCAAGGGCGGCCTGAACTAGAGAGGCACCTGCGCCTCTGACATGGCTTTACATAACACGCAGCATCTTCACACCTGCTGTGTTCTCCTGGTTCCAGGCCAGTCACCAGAGCTGGTACAGATTTGGTGGTGTCCTCCCTCTCAATGGCAGGTGTCGAAAGAACCTGTGGATATGGTCATAGCCACCCCAGACGTTCACTCCCTACCAATCCCCTGGTAGTTTCCCCAGCCTTCCCCCATCTGTACTGAAGAACTGACACCCACCATCTGGTTTTAAAATGTTTAGAATTTGTAATAATTTTATAGATACGTATTTTCTAGAGAGTGATGTAACATCCATAACAATCTAAAAACAGATTTTCTAGGAAGTTACCATGAAATCTACAAAGTCAATAAAACATTTCATCGCAGGTGCTGAGCTTTGAGGAGAGTATCAGGGTTTGGGCTCTGCTGCCTTTCCCCAAAGAACTCACTTGGGAAGCAGTCAGGTACGTGGCATCCTGGGGCCTGGCTGACATCAAGCTTGTCTGGTACTGTTAGTTTCAGCAGCATTTCTTCTTTAGCGAGGCTGTTGGAAGATAAAAGGGGAAGGAGGAATTTCTGGGCCTTGGTGGCTGTGAGGAGCTGCAAGTGATGCTGAACGCGATCTTCCAGCTGGCCTGGGGCCCTGGTGGAGACTGAACATGGAACGAGAGGCAGGTTTTGAGGGTAGACAATGGCGTCCATGAGAACTACTGAGTAGGCAGAAAGAAAGATGGGTCTGAAGCTCAGGAGAGAAGTGGGGATGGAGGCATGCATTCTGGAATCGTAGACAACAGCAGACATACTTGTTCAGCAGGAGGAATACGCAGGTGGTTCGTCGTCTCGTCATCAGTCATCATTGGACTTTGCTTTTGGCTTAGGGCATCGTTTCTTTCTCCACTGTCCCGTGATGGTGGCTTTTTACATTTTATATTTGGGGAAACTAAGATTCACAGTCAGGTTGCTGCTCAGTGAACCATTAACCATTATTGTGCATGGGCACTAATGTGGGCATTTTAATTGTCA
>NW_026088869.1:0-25000 GCF_024542745.1 Macaca thibetana thibetana | reverse complement strand
AGACCAGCCTGGGAAACATAGAATTCAGGAGGCTGCAGTGAGCCGTGATGGCACCATTGCACTCCAGTCTGGGTGACAGAGCAAGACCTTGTCTCCAATAAATAAACAATAAAAGAATAAGCTTGACCGCTTGTGCACTGTTGGTGAGAATGTAAAATGGTGCAGTCACCATGGAGACCAATGTGACAGTTCCTCAGAAAATTAAAAATAGAACTACCATATGATCCAGCAATTCCACTTCTGGGTATATACCCAAAAGAACTGAAAGCAGGGGCTGGGCGCTGTGGCTCACACCTGTAATCCCAGTACTTTGGGAGGCCAAGGCGGGCAGATCACGAGGTCAAGAGATGCATGAGGCTGGGGCACCAGGGCTCATTTCTGCAATCCCTGCACTTTAGGAGGCTGAGGCAGGAGAATTGCTTGAGCATAGGAGTTCAAGACCAGCCTGGGCAACATAGTGAGACCTTGTCTCTCTCTCTAAAAAAAAAAAAAAAAAAAAAACCAGCAGGGCACGGCCGCTCACACCTGTAATCCCAGCACTTTGGGAGGCCAAGGTGGGCAGCTTACCTGAGATCAGGAGTTCGAGACCAGCCTGACAAACATGGAGAAAACCCGTCTCTACTAAAAATACGAAATTAGCTGGGCGTGGTGGAGCATGCCTGTAGTCCCAGCTGTTTGGGAGCCTGAGGCAGGAGAATCGCTTGAACCTGGGAGGCGGAGGTTGCAGTAAGCTGAGATCGTGCCATTGCACTCCAGCCTGGGCAACAAAAGCGAAACTCCATCTCAAAAAAAAAAAAAAAAAAAAAAAAAAAAAAATGGAATATGATTCAGCCATGAAAAGCAAAGAAATTCTGACATATGCTCCAACATGAATGGCCCTTGAGGATAGTGAAATGAGCCTGTCACAAAAATACAAATACTGTAGGATTTCACTTTTTTTTTGAGACGGAGTCTCATTGTTGCCCAGGCTGAAGTGCAGTGGCGCGATCTTGGCTTCATCTTGACAGAGCAAGACTCTGTCTCAAAAACAATTTTTTTTTTTTTTTGAGATGGAGTCTCACTCTGTCGCCCAGGCTGGAGTGCAGTGGTATGATCTCGCTTCACTGCAACCTCCGCTTCCCAGGTTCTAGCTATTCTCCTGCCTCAGCCTCCTATGTAGCTGGGATTGCAGGCACCTGCCACCACACCTGGCTAATGTTTATATTTTTAGTAGAGACAGAGTTTCGCCATGTTGGCCACGGTGGTCTCGAACTCCTGACCTCAGGGATCTGCCCGCTTCGGCCTCCCAAAGTGCTGGGATTACAGACCTGAGCCACCGCACCCGACCTCAAAAACAATTTTTTTTTTTTTGAGACAGAGTCTCGCTCTGTCGCTCAGGCCGGAGTGCAGTAGCATGATCTCGGCTCACTGCAAGCTCCGCCTCCCAGGTTCATGCCATTCTCCTGCCTCAGCTTCCTGAGTAGCTGGGACTACAGACACCCGCCACCTCGCCCGGCTAGTTTTTTTGTATTTTTTAGTGGAGACGGGGTTTCACCGTGTTAGCCAGGATGGTCTTGATCGATCTGACCTCGTGATCCACCCATCTCGGCCTCCCAAAGTGTTGGGATTACAGGCTTAAGCCACTGCGCCCGGCCTCAAAGACAATTTTTAAGTGAAAAGAATGCTGTCAAGCCATACATGCAGAGTCAACAGGTGGCCACGGAGAAGGGCGGGGAACCTGCGGGTTGGCAGGTCTGGGAGGCTGGTGCTGGGCAGCAGCAGCTAGTGCCACTTTCTCTGTTCCATATTTCAGCCCTCCCAGAGCCAGAACTGAGCCCAGTGAGAGCATACCCTGGGGCAGCCTGGATTCCTGGGGGGTCCCCGGCAGCCACACGCAGTCATGCATTATCCAACTGCACTCCTCTTCCTCATCTTGGTCAGTGGGGCCCAGGCCTTTCGCATCTGCGCCTTCAACGCCCAGCGGCTGACACTGGCCAAGGTGGCCAGGGAGCAGGTGATGGACACCTTAGTTCGGGTAAGTTCATCACTTCAGGGAAGCTGTGCCCCTAAACACCATGACCCAAAGCCCCCAGCCCTGCCTGACCAGGAGTACGTTCTAGAGAAGAGGGGACAGGAAGAGATGTGGCACGGAGATGCAGCACAGGCACTTGCCTGCTGCTGGCCTCAGTCTCCTCCTCTGTGAAACAGGTGACGTGTGGGTGGGATGAGTCTTCTCCTGGGGCCTTTCCAGTCCCACTGCTTCTGCGGGCTGCAGCCAGCAAGCCTTAACACTCTTGGCCACAACAGTGCCAGTTCCCTGGGCCCACTGCCTCCTCTCAGGGCAGCTGGCACTGAGTCAGGCTGGCCTTCCTGGTGTCCTGCAGATCCTGGCTCGCTGTGACATCATGGTGCTGCAGGAGGTGGTGGACTCTTCCGGCCGCGCCATCCCCCTCCTGCTTCGAGAACTCAATCGGTGAGCAAGGCTCTGTGAGTCTAATCAGGGGCGCACCCAGAGCCTTGAGGCCCTGACTCTGCCTCCCCTTTTCTTGGCAGATTTGATGCCTCTGGGCCTTACAGCACCCTGAGCAGCCCCCAGCTGGGGCGCAGCACCTACGTGGAGACATACGTATACTTCTATCGGTGAGCACAGAGCTGGTGGCGCAGCAGGGCAGGGGGCGGGGAGGGGGCAGGCGCAGTCCTTGGCCCTAATGTGAAGTAGGCTCGTTAGTCCCCGGGGCCACAGGCCCCCCATCCTGGGACAGCCTCACCTGCTTAGCATACTTTTTCTTCTCAACACCTTTTATTCTGGACTCTTCCCATCCTCGACCCCCGCCAGAGTGTCCATAGAGCAAGAGGCCTTCCTTCTCTAAGCACAGATGTGGGGTCCCTCCTCCTCTCTCCTGTGGGAGCTCTTCTGCTGGGGCTTAGGGTGTGGCTGACCCCCTCTATGAAAGTGGCCAGCAAGGGCTGCAGCTCCTGGGAAGAGGCTCCGTGGGGACCCCTTATGGACCTTGGGTAGACCCGATCTTCTAAGTCCCTGGGAGGACAGGCTGGCAGGGAGCCCTTTGGAATCAGGATCCAGAGGGCAAGGGAGGCTGCAGAGAAGGAGAACTGATTCTCTATGTAAATAAAATTATATGACATCTGGTATTTGCTCCAAAATAACTGGGTAGGCAGGATACAGTGGCTCATGCCTGTAATGCCAGTGCTTTGGGAGGCTGAAGCAGCAGGATCACTTGAACCCAGGAGTTCAAGGCTGCAGTGAGCTATGATTGTGCCACTGCACTCCAGCCTGGGCAACAGAGCGAAACCATGTCTCAAAAAAAAAATAAAAAGAAAGGCCGGGTGCGGTGGCTCAAGCCTGTAATCCCAGCACTTTGGGAGGCCGAGACGGGTGGATCACGAGGTCAGGAGATCGAGACCATCCTGGCTAACCCGGTGAAACCCCGTCTCTACTAAAAAATACAAAAAACTAGCCAGGTGAGGTGGCGGGCACCTGTAGTCCCAGCTACTTGGGAGGCTGAGGCAGGAGAATGGCTCAGCCATTCCGGGAGATGGAGCTTGCAGTGAGCTGAGATCCGGCCACTGCACTCCAGCCTGGGCGAGTGAGACTCCGTCTCAAAATATGAAATATCCAGAATAGGCAAATGTACAAGATAGAGAACAGATTAATGGTTACAGGGGCTGGCAGGAGGAGAGAACGGAGAGTAACTGGTAATGGATGTTATATTTTGATTAGGGGTAATGGATACCAATGTTTTAAAATTGATTGTAGCAATAGTTGCACAGACTTATGAATGTACAAAAAAACCATGTTGTATACCTGAAGCAGGTGAATTTTATGGCATATGAATTATGTCTGATGTTTTAAAGTTCTAGAGACAGGTTGGGAGGGCTGTGCCCACATTGCCGCTGTTAGTGGAGGGCCCCTCCCTGAGTGCCGTTTGGCACTTGCAAGCCAAAATCGGTGATGTGGGCCCACTGCTGCCCATCCCTTGGTCCTCCCAGGTCACACAAAACACAGGTCCTGAGTTCCTACGTGTACAACGACAAGGATGATGTCTTTGCCCGGGAGCCATTTGTGGCCCAGTTCTCTTTGCCCAGCGATGGTAGGGAGGGAAGAAGGGTGGGCTTGGTATGTGGGAGCAGAAGGGGGGTTCTTGCTGGCTCCACTGGGGGCTTCCTCACCCAGAGGGGCTGGGGGAGAAGGGCCAGGAGTGCATGGCAGCCCTCGGTCCCTGGGCCTTGCAGTCCTTCCCAGCCTGGTGTTGGTCCCGCTGCACACCACTCCTAAGGCCGTAGAGAAGGAGCTGAACGCCCTCTACGATGTGTTTCTGGAGGTCTCCCAGCATTGGCAGAGCAAGGTAGGCCCGGGCAGTTTGTACAGGAGGGACAAGGATAGGGTGGCCCAGCGGCCAGCCCGATGGCTGCTGTGTCTCTAGGATGTGATCCTGCTTGGGGACTTCAATGCTGACTGCGCTTCACTGACCAAAAAGCGCCTGGACAAGCTGGAGCTGCGAACTGAGCCAGGCTTCCACTGGGTGATTGCCGACGGGGAGGACACCACAGTGCGGGCCAGTACCCACTGTGCCTATGACCGCATTGTGCTGCATGGGGAGCGCTGCCGGAGCCTGCTGCACACTGCGGCCGCCTTTGACTTCCCCACGACCTTCCAGCTCACCGAGGAGGAGGTGAAGGGATGGGGCTGGCACAAGGAGGGAGGGCAGGAGCAGGGTCACAGGGAAGCCCCTCGGCCCCGGGCACTGACACTGCCCCACCACCCATTCCCAGGCCCTCAACATCAGTGACCACTACCCCGTGGAGGTGGAGCTGAAGTTGAGCCAGGCGCACAGTGTCCAGCCTCTCAGCCTTACTGTTCTGTTGCTGCTGTCACTCCTGTCCCCTCAACTGTGCCCTGCCGCCTGAGCCCCCCCCACCCCCCGTGGCCTGCTGCCTTTTGGGACTTAAACCCCAGCCTCCCCCGTCCATCCAGCCCTGGGGCTGGGGGGCTTCAACTACAGTTGCCCTGTGACTGCAGTCCACCCCCACCTGCCTTTTGTTTGATTTGGCTCTTCTTCTTTGGTTGGGCTTGTGCCTAGATTAGGAGTGGAAGCCAGGGGCCCCGAGGCTGGACTCATGCCACCTGCCAGGTAGTGTAGTATCAGGAGTGGAGACAAAGTGGGCTCTGGGTTGGGGGAGGGGAAGGGAGGGCTCAGAAAGAAGAATCAAGATGTTATATGACAAAAAGGAAAGTTACTGAGAACAAAAATCCAGATTGGTGAGATGTGACACTTGTGCAGCAGATATGCCAATGGGCCATCTTTATTGTGGATTGGTAAGAATCACCAGGAAACCATTAAGCCCCAATAGCTACAAGGAGGGTGGTTAAGCCACTACATCAAACTCCTTCTCTGGAACCAGGAAACACCAAGACATGTTTCGGCTCATTGTAATCCGGTGAACAATGCAGTCAGGCCTGTTATAACTGCTGAGCAGTCATGCTCACACCACTTGGGTGCCTTCGTCTGTGTTGGCACAGGCTTTTGCATGCCTGGTAAAGTCCAGCCAACGCTGGTGAAGGCCAACATCTGCACACAGAAAATCTGCACCAGTTACGTACTAAAAAGTTGTGTGAACCCAGGTGCCCCGGGAAAGGGGCTGCAGGACACAGCAAAATGCCAGCAGCGTGCCAGACCCCTCCCTTGCATCCTCCTCTCCAAAGAACAGAGCTCAGGAAAAACACTGACTGGGATGATAGAAAGGCCATGTGTTAACTATAATCACATTTATGGTTTGCAACCATCACCCCAAGGTAAAAAATAAATAAATAAAAGGTATTCTCAGGTATGTTTGGCAAAATAAAATAATTAAAAACCTTACAAATGGCTATAAATTGAGATTACAAAAGACCAGAGGCCTCTTGGGAGCCACAGGCTGGGGGCTGGGGCCAACATATTCCAGCTCTGGGACCAAAAGCCTTTGGAGTCCTGTCCCTGGATACAGATGCTCAGGCCACCCACCTAGCACGCCTCTCAATTTTGCTACTCCCCCAAAAGCTAGCGCTGTTCTATCTAGCGATAGTTCAGGTCAGACATCTGGGATTCCCAGGTCAAACCATGCCACACGTGCCTGTTCTGAGGTCTTTTTGTTACAAAGGACCAAAGGTTAGCCCAGACCTTTGGTCAGGTGGTGAGGGCCCTGGGAATGCAGGCTCTCAGAGAGGTTAGTGCATGGGGCTCAGGAGATTGCTAGATAGGAAAAGTGCAAATCCCAGAATGATTCCCACCAAGGAGGACTGGCTAAACCAGATGGGTGAGACCACGCCCAATGCGATGCACACCTACCCTTGCTAAATAAATGCTGATGCTGGTCAGGGGCACTGCTGGTCAGCCTCTAGCCCACAAGCCCCTCTTGGTTCCCATGTGTTGTAATAAGCAACACAACCGTAGGCTGACCCCAGCCTGGGATTGCAAGGCTTTGCTGCAGCTGTGCTTCATGAAAAGCACTTCAATGCTTTTCAACCTACTGCCTAGGACCTGGGGAGGTCCAAGTCAAGCTCCAGAGTAGACAACTGACATAAGGCCACCAGTCCTAGCCCTTTGCAGGGTTTGCTGCCTCATGAGCAGGGCTGAGCTGTCAACCTGTTTCTGAAATGAAAGGGCAATGACCCAAAGGTTCCCAAAGGAAGTTCCTTCTCCCTCAAGAATGTAAATACAAAAACATAGGTGGACAGGAAGTAGAATTTATTGGTGAGTATTAAGTGGGGGCAGCATATTGGAAGCCCTCATGAGTGCAGGGCCCGCCATTTGTCCAGAGGACCACGATTGGGGATGTACTTGACCCCACAGCCATCTGGGATGAGCCGCTTTTCAGCCACCATGTCTTCAAATTCATCAGCATTGAACTTGGTGAAGCCCCACTTCTTTGAGATGTGGATCTAGGGAGCAATGGAAAGAATTGAGTCAGAAGGCCTGGGGCAAAGAAAGGTGGGAGAAGGGGGCTGCAGCATACGTACCTTCTGGCGGCCAGGAAACTTGAACTTGGCCCTGCGCAGGGCCTCAATCACATGCTCCTTGTTCTGCAGCTTGGTGCGGATGGACATGATAACTTGGCCAATGTGAACCCTGGCCACAGTGCCCTGGGGCTTTCCAAAAGCACCTCGCATGCCCGTTTGGAGCCTACATTGGGGTAATGCAAAGTTAGAAACATGAATGTCCATCGGAAAGGCCTGTCTCCAAGGTCCCTTAGAGCAACCCATACAACAAACAGGCTGCATACACTACCAAGGAAGCTGCTGTTTGCAGTCATTGCACACTGGGCCCCCATGAGGAAAGGAACTCAGTCGGCTTAATTGGCTGCAGAGCATCTCAAGAACCATGGAGGCGTCCTGCAAGGCACCACTGGGCTCCTCTACTAGCTTCAACTACCTGCTTGCTGGCAAGATGGTTGTCATCAAGCTAAAAGAAAAGCTACTCCCATCACAAGTGTTTCCCCTCACCTGTTGGAAACAGCTTACTTACTAAGACTTACTCATGCTTTGTTTGTATCCGCAACAGTACATAGGAAAGGGTCCTGAGTGGCCACTGAAAATCACTTGCCAGCTGTGTCCTGGCTTTTCTAGTAACCATAGTGGCTGAGTCACTGGGGCCAAGTACCTCTATGCTCCGTCGAATTAATGAAAGCCTAATAACGTAGAGACTCCAAGTTATGGGAAAACTGCCTTAAAAGGCCCAGACCAAGCTCACCTGTCAGCCCCAGCACAGGACAACATCTTGTTGATGCGGATGACGTGGAAGGGGTGGAGCCGCACCCGGATATGGAAGCCATCCTTGCCACAACTTTTTACCATGTACTTATTGGCACAAATTCGGGCAGCCTCCAGGGCTAGGTAGGGGGAAAGAAAGCACCAAAGTGAAATACGATAATAGAGAAACATTCACCACGACCTTCTCCAGCTCAGGGGAAATGTGTTGGCTGGGTTTTGTAAAAAGGCTTATGTTTCATAAACTCCCAATTCCAGTGCAGTGTACATGGATGGGGTTGAGGGAGCAAAGAGGAAGGACTGGGGGTGATGAACAAAGAATCCTGCCTTACCTTCAGAGGACAGCTGCTCATATTCATCTGACACCATGTGGCCACAGAGCGGAAACTCATCCACTTTTGCCTTCTTCCGCCCCAGGTCAAAGATGCGAATCTTGGCATCTAAAAAAGGATTGGGCAAGTGTGCAGGGGGTGTCACAGACGGACGCTGAGTCAGTAGAGCCAAGCCAGTGCAGGGGCCCTTCCACTACTTACCAGGGACACCTCGGCAGAAGCGAGACTTTGGGTACGGCTTGTTCTTACAATACCGGTAACTGCAGGGGAGTGAAAAAACACAGGTTAGGTGAGGTTCACATAAAGCCCAACAGGGACTTTGCCCCTCAAGGAACAACCCAAAAGAGGGACAGGAAAAGGGTGGGGAATGCACGTCCACTTCTAAACCGTTTGCATTTGGGGAAATAAACTACAAAGCAACACTTGGCTGCGGCAACACAGAGGACACCCAAAACTAGAAACACAACCGCCACCATCTTCCGTTACTTTGTCTTACGCTTCCTATAAACACTTCGCAACAAACTTTCCTGGTTAAAAATTATCTCTTCAAGACACTGCATACTACAAAATCGCCGCATTATCACTGCACAGCTCAGATCACCCAATTTAAGACTTTCGGGCACGTGGCACTAAATCCACCTCCGAGTCGAGTGGAAAGGCGTCTGGCGCCCCCTGTAGGACACAGGAGGCGGCCGCACCCGTTTTTCCCGGACTGCCCTTCAAGTCCGACAAGGCAGGCGGCACGTCGCCCGGAAATAAGACAGAGAACGCACACAAAGGCCCCAAGAGAGCATCGAGCGTCCGAAAATGCGGTGAGCTTGCAGGACACAGGGAGAGATATATGAGGGAACAGTCGCTTCCACACCGACACGGGAACGAAGGAACAAACAGTAATATTTAAGACTAAAAAAGAACTGGGAGATGTAAAACATAGGATCAGTTCCCAAGACAAGGCCGCCGCACGGGGGACGCTCCACCCCACAGCTGTTTTCAGCGGCCACAGGCACTTCTTTCCCCTCCCGTTTCCCAGCAGTGAAAATACACCGAGTCAAGACTCACCAACGGGCGGGGCGGCGGCCCATGGCGACACCAGGATCTTCAGTGGCTGCAACGAGAGAGAGAGAGAGAGTCGGAACGGAAGACGAGAACAGACCTAAAAGGGATGAGAACCAGCAATGGCACTGCAAGAGACTACAACCGCGCTTACTCACCGCGCCGAACGGAAAGAGGCGCTCCCACGCCTGCGCATGCCTTATATAGGCGGTCTCTCTGCGCTCGTAAGAACCATAGAGTCCTGGCGAAGGCGGGTGGACGCTCTGTCAGACGTCATGACCATAGACGCAGCCGCTCTTAGCGCCTGCGCCCAGGCGTAGCCCAGCTTATGCGCAGATCAGAGAGGTGGCCGGGTACCGGGGCCGCGGGCGGCCAGCTGACGAATGGGGCTTCGCCACATGGTCGCGAGAAGCCCGCTTCCGGCTGGCCATCTTGGGCGTAGAACTCTTGCCCTAGGCTTTGCTCTTAACTGTGACAGACGTATATTTCTGAGAGGGGAAAAAGGAAAGCACCCTGGGTGGGCCTCCCGGCGACCGCGAGAGTGTCCCCGAGCTTGCGCGGGTCCCGGACATGCGCTCCCTGCCTCCTTCTAGGCTACAGGCCCCGGCGGTGAAGCGCCTTATAGGGACCTGGGCCCGCGTTCCTTTGTCAACCCGGGAGGCCGGAGCGGGAGACCCATTCCCCTACCGGAGAAGCTGGACCAGGCCTTGCTGGGAGCCATGCCCCGTATCCCCGTTTCCTGGAGACCCAGAATTCGCACATTGCCGCGGGGAAGAGGTCGAGGAGAAGTCTCCACAGAGATTCATGGCCTGGGAGACCCGGGGGCATCACTGGCCCCGCTCCGCCCACCCTGACCCGCACCGTCCTGGCCAACTGCGTCTCGGGCGCCGCCTCCCATGAGCCGCTCTCGCCTGGGCACTACCTCGCCTCGCCCTTCCCACTCCACTGTGCGCAGAGTGCCTCGGGGCCCGTCTAGGGGTCGTGGGGAAGCAGGGCCGCCCCAACCCGCCCACGGAGCAGCATCCAGGGAGAGGTGCGCAGAGCGGGCGGGCGTCCTGGGGGAAGTGGCGTCTGTAGGTGTCTGTCCACCATCTGCAGGTGGGGCGCGGTGGGGTAACTTCCCGTCCTTTGACAGGAAGGACAGGAGGGAATCCTGCTTGAGCGCACCTGTTTTCCAGGATGACATGTCGCTTTTACAAATGACTTCAGGGCCCTTTGAGAAAAGCTTGGGACGATTTCTGGGGTGCACTTGCAGCAACAGTGCAGGGTCCTTCCCAGGGGAAGGTAGCCTCCCTTTCCATCATGGGACTTTGGATCCCGGCGGTGACTTACGTCTGTAACTGGGTTCCAGGCTGTAACACCACTGGGGCAATACAAGTCAAGGATTGCGGCGGGGCGCGGTGGCTCACGCCTGTAATCCCAGCACTTTGAGGGGCGGAGGTGGGCGGACACCCCACCTCCAGCCTGGACAACATGGGGAAAAACTGCCTCTACAAAAATTAAAAATTGGCCAGGCACAGTGGCTCACGCCTGTAATCCCAGCACTCTGGGAGGCCAAGGTGGGCGGATCACGAGGTCAGCAGTTTGAGACTAGCCTGGCCAACATGGTGTAACCTCGTCTCTACTAAAAATACAAAAATTAGCCAGGCATGGTGGCGGGGGCATGTAATCCCAGCTGCTCCGGAGACTCAGGCAGAGAATCACTTGAACCCGGGAGGCAGAGGTTGCAGTGAGCCAAGACCGTGCCATTGCACTCCAGCCTGGGCAACAAAGCAAGACTCCGTATCAAAGAAAAAAAAATTAAAAATTAGGCAGGCGTGGCAGCACATTCTAATTCCAGCTGAGGTGGGAGGATCGCTTGAGCTCAGGAGGCAGAGATTGCAGTGAGCTGAGATCGCACCACTGCACTCCAGCCCGGGCAACAGAGCAAGACTCTGTCTCAAAAAAAGTCATGTATGGCCAGGCGCGGTGGCTCAAGCCTGTAATCCCAGCACTTTAGGAGGGCGAGGCGGGCGGATTACCTGAGGTCAGAAGTTCGAGACCAGCCTGGCCAACATGGTGAAACCCCGTCTCTACTAAAAATACAAAAATAAGCCGGGTGTGGTGGCACACAACTGTAATTCCAGCTACTCGGGAGGCTGAGGCAGAAGAATTGCTTGAGCCTGGGAGACAGAGGTTGCAGTGAGCTGAGATCATGCCACTGCACTCTAGCCTGGCCTACAGAGAGAAACTATCTCAGAAAAAAAAAAAAAAAAAAATTCTGCCTACAGGGCGGGTGCAGTGGCTCACACCTATAATCCCAGCACTTTGGGAGGCTGAGGTGGGTGGATCAGTTGAGGTCAGGAGTTGGAGACCAGCCTGGCCAACGTGGTGAAACCCCGTCTCTACTAAAAATACAAAAAATTAGCTGGGCATGGTGGCGCATGCCTGTAATCTCAGCTACTCGGGGGGGCTGAGGCAGGAGAATTGCTTGAACCCCGGAGGCAGAGGTTGCAATGAGCCAAGATCACACCACTGTACTCCAGCCTGGGACCACAGAGCAAGACTCCTCTGTCTCGGAAAAAAATAAAAACAAAAAAGAAATTCCACCTACAGTCTCCTCACTCTCTAGTGGGTGTTAAAATGAACTTTCCGTAGCCACTTTGGGCAGAGGGAGGATACAGTCTAATCCTGCATGCCCTAGAAGGTCATGCAGGCTGTTCTCTGCACAAGGACACCTTCCTGGGGAGTGAGAGGGCTGAAATCCCTCCCGTGTCCTCGCCTCCAGCTGACTACCTGCCTGGAGAGCGGAGTGCCTCTTGCTGATCCGCACACAAGCCTGCAGGGGCGGGTGGGGGCCCTGGAGCCCAGACAGGCACCAAGCAATCTTGCAGCCCTACACGGTGAGGACAGGGGAACTGGCGGAGTTCCACCTGTTGGCTCCTCTCCCTCCTGACCTTCCCATGGGAATCCTTCCATGAACCGTTGGCACAAAGAAATTGAAGTGGGTTTCTCCATTGCTACCCTCACCATCTAGGACTCCACTGTCCTTTTTTTTTCTGAGACGGAGTTTGGCTCTTGTTGCCCAGGCTGGAGTGCAATGCCGCTATCTCGGCCCACGTAAAGGGCATGGTGGCGTGTACCTTTAGTCCCAGCTACTCGGTAGGCTGAGGTGGGAGAACTGCTTAAACCCAGGAGGTGAATGTTGCAGTGAGCCGAGATTGTGCCACTGCACTCTAGCCTGGGTGACAGAGTGAGACTCTATCTCAAAAACAAAGAAGTTGAAATTATAAAAAAGCTTAAAAAAAATCACTACAAAATGTGTACCACAATGGGTTTTTTTTTTTTTTTTTTTTTTTTTTTTGAGACGGAGTCTCACTGTGTCACCCAGGCTAGAGTGCAGTGGTGCAATCTCGGCTTGCTGCAACCTCCGCCTCCTGGGTTCAAGTGATTCTTCTACCTCAGCCTCCCGAGTAGCTGGGACGACAGGCACATGCCACCACACCCAGCTAATTTTTGTATTTTTAGTAGAAACGAGGTTTCACCATATTGGCCAGTTTGGTCTCGAACTCCTGACCTCGTGATCCACCCGCCTCAGCCTCAGAAAGCGCTGGGATTACAGGCGTGAGACACCGCGCCCGGCCAGATTATGGGCCTTAAATTGTTTAACTATGTGGGTGATTGCACAGAAGAATAGTATAAATAACTTTATACTACTTTATACATGGGATAACTTGCTTCAAGTTGTTTCAAAAACCGTTTTTTTGTTTTTGTTTTTGAGACAGAATCTTGCTCTATCACCCAGGCTGGAGTGCCATGGTGCCATCCTGGCTCAGTGCAACCTCTGCCTCCTGGGTTCAAGCGATTCTCCTGCCTCAGCCTTGTGAGTAGTTGGGATTATAGGCGAGGGCGCCACCACGCCGACTAATTGTGTTATTTTATTAGAGACGGGGTTGCACTATGTTGGTCAGGCTGGTCTCGAACTCCTGACCTCAAACGATCCACCAGCCTCGGCCTCCCAAAGTGCTGGGATCACAGGTGTGAGCCACCGCGTCCGGCCTCAAAAACCTCTCAATGATTCGCCTGAATATGTGTAAAGTGATGCACAGGCCACCCTGAAGACTTTGGTGGTTTCTACTGAAACTACACATCAGGCCAGGTGCGGTGGCCAGTGCCCAGTGCCCAGAATCCCAGCAAATCCCAGCACTTTGGGAGGCTGAGGTGGATCACCTGAGCCCAGGAATCCCAGACCAGCCTGGGCGACAAAGCGAGACCCATCTCTACAAAAAGTAAAAAATTAGGTGGACGTGGTGGTGGCGTGCGCCTGTAGTCCCAGCTACATGGAAGGCTGAGGCCGGAGGCTGAAGCCCTCGCTAGGGTGGAGAGGTCAAGGCTGTAGATGAGCCCTCATCGCGCCACTGCACTCCAGACTGGGCGACAGAGTGAGACCCTGCCTCAAAAAAAAAAAAAAAGAAGAAAGAAGAAGGAAGGAGGAAGGAAGGAGGAAGGAAGGAAGGAAGGAAGGAAGGAAGGAAGGAAGGAAGGAAGGAAGGAAGGAAGGAAGGAAGGGGAGAAGAAGAGGAAGAGGAAGAGGAAGAAGAAGAAGAAGAAGAAGAAGAAGAAGAAGAAGAAGAAAGAAAAGAAGAAAGAAAAGAAGAAAGAAGAAAGAAGAAAGAAGAAAGAAGAAAGAAAGAAGAAAGAAGAAAGAAGACAACATTACAAATAAAGCTATACATCCACTTCTGCACTTCTGCGTGGACTCGAGCGTTCAAGACGGGCGTGGCAACCCGATGACAGGAAACCCTGCAAGTTCGTGCTCCCAGGAGGCTCTTCCGTAAGGGCCACCAGCCACGGGAAACCACGACCTTGTCCCTCACCAGGAAAAGCTCAGCCTGTGGCTCCGCGAGCGTGGACCGTTCCGTGGCCATGAGCGAGAGAACCACGGACCCCCGCCAAGAGCTGGGATGGATCTCGCGGGCGGGAGGCGGAGGGTACTCGGCCCACCCCAGCGGAGGGCAGCGCGTGGGTCCGTTGAGATAACGCTCCGCGGACTCGATGACTCCTGGAGCAGAGCCCTGGCCGCGCTGCACCGCGGGAGGGAGGAGCTGCGTCTACTGCGGGGCCATGAGAGGGAGGAGCCGGTCCGGGGATGGGGGCGGGGGGGGCAGAGACTGGAACCCGCGCAAGCGCGGAAATGCCCACGGCCGCGCCCTCCCGCGCGAACCGCGGCGACACCCGGGCCGCCCTCGGAGGGCACGGATGTCGCGCCGCGCTCCCGGGGTGCTTCAGTTGCGCCCACGGCCGACGCCCGGCAGCGGCGGGCAGGTGCCACGACCTCTGGACGTTTCTCGCCCCTTCTCGGGAATGGAACGCTTAGAGAAGCGCAGGTCCGCACCCAAAACACAAGGCGGCACTGTTGCGTGTGCACCGACGACTCTGCGGCCAGCGCCCCGGCTCTCTTCCCGGGAACGCTTAAGAGCCAGAGAGCGCCGCGCCGCGCCGCGCCGCGCCGCGCCACGCCACGCCACGCCCGGCAGGGCCGCAGCAGCGCGCACGCGACAGGGTGTCGTCCATTGGGCAGCAGGAGCGTCCGTCAAGGGCGAGGGGCGGGAATTCCGTGCAATCTGAGCACGGTCATTGGCGAGGACAGGCGAAGAGGAGGCTGGATAGGCGGGTCGGGGCGGAGCTTCCTGTGGGCGCCTGGAGCCTCCGGGGAGCGACCGAGGCGGAGGTGGGGAGCGAGGCAGCTGTGGGCTCCGGCGGGCAGAGACTAGGTCTGTCCCTCCACGCCCCGCCCCGCCCCGCCCCGCCCCGCCCCGCCCCGCCCCACCCCGCCGCCTCGGCATCGCCTTCCGAGCCTCCCAGTCCTGGGCCGGCCCTGCGGGGCATGCGCCGAGTCCCCTTCCCGTGCAGACCGGCGGTCACTGTCCTCCCCCGGGGACGAGGCGGACAGGCGTCCCCCGAGATCAGGGCCCGGGAAGCCCCGTGAGCCGCTCTCGCCTGGGCGCCGTCGAGGGGCCGCCCCGCCCTTCCCACTCCACTGTGCTCCGAAAGTGCTTCGGGGCGCGTCTGGGGAGTCGTGGGGAAGCAGGGCCGTCCCCACCCGTCCACCCGGCAGCGTCCAGGGATAGGTGGGCAGAGCGGGCGGGCGGGCGGGCGTCCTGGGGGAAGCGGCGTCTGGAGGTGTCTGTGCAGCGTTCCGCGGTGGCGCGCGGTGGGGGGGTAACAAAGTCTTGCCCGTCCCTTGACAGCGGTGGCCGCCGGGGAGGGAATCCTGCTCTGCTGCGGGCGGTCGTGGGCTGGGGCGCTTCCTGGCCTGTCTCCTGGGGGAGGTAGGAAAGGTGAGCCCCGCAGAGAAGACGGTGGTGGCCAACAGGAGCCATCCCTCGACGTGGGTGCCAACAGGAGCCATCCCTTCAACCGGTCTTCCCGCGGGAGGGTGCCTGGCTGGGAACACCCGCAGGGCTGGTTCCAGCACCCATGGGACCGCTGGGTCCAGCCCAGTGTGTGTCCGGGGAAGACCCGCCTTACCCGCCAACCTTCCCGCACCGGGAGGGTTCCCAGCTGCTGGTGATGCTGCTCAGGCGGCTCCCCACAGCGCCACCACCCACCCCCGGAGCCGGCCGCTGGGTTTGACCCGTCCGCCCGGGTTCCTCTTTGCTGGGCTCCGAGGCCTGGCGGGACTTCCAGTCTCCTCGGTGGCTCTGGCGACCCAGCATCCCTTTGCCCTGGGGTCAGACGGACTCCCAAGGAATTGCGTCCCGGTGGAGAAGACGCTTCCTTCCCTCTCCCTTCCTCTCCTCCGCCCCCTTTTGCTCTCTTGTCCTTGCACTTTGCCTTGTCCGTGTGTCCAGCTCTGTGTGTGTGTGTGTGTGTGACTGACGCGAGCCCTTAGTCACCTCTTGCTACTATTTTTTCCCCATGTTATCACTTGTCTCTTGACTGTGCGCGTTTGCGGGTTGTGCTTGGTCACACAGGGGATTTTAGTTTTCGTGTCATCAGAATCTCCAGGCTTTCCTGATGGCTTCTGGGGGTTCTTGTCGGTTTGTTTCCTTCTGGCTCACGCTGTGTCTTGCCCCCTGGACGCTGAGCACCAGTTCCGACTGCTGGGTAACAGACGACTCCACGTTTCGGTCCTTCCCCACCTAGCGCTCCTCTCACCCCCCAGGGTTCTGAGGGACAGGCTCTGGGAGGGCTCTCGGGGAGCCAGGACTGTGGCTCAGGGTCCCTCTCAGGCTGCGGTCAGGTGTCCACTGGGGCCCAGTCATCCTATCTGACTGGGTGGGGAGCCCTCGTGATGATTCTCCCTCTGGAGGCTGCGGCAGGAGACCTCAGTTGCTCCCCACCTGGCCTTCTCCCAGGACTGCTCGGCTTTCCCCGGACCTGCAATCCAATCGAACCAGCAGGAGAGGGCGCCCTAGACCTGGCCACACACTCTTTATGACCTGGCCTCCTAAGTGACTCGCCTCACCTCCGCTGTGGTTTTTATTGGTCTCACAGGTCCACCCTGGAACGTGCTGGAGAGGGCGCCACGCTCAGGGTGGAGGCTGTTCCTGAGTGCTGCAAGTCAGAAGCGCCCTTGGCGCCTGTAGAGCTGTGTGGGCTGCTGGAGACCCCGAGCGGGCCGCCTCAGGAACGTGTCCTTGGTGTCAGCGGGAGCAGCAGGCCACCTCCTGGGGCTGACACTGGCCGCGGTCTGCATTTCTGAGGGCGGGGCGTGCTTTGACATCCTGAAAGGGTTGCAAAACCCATCACAGAGAACCCCAAGAAGGGAGACTCTGCCCCCAAGACCCAGTGTGCCCCGCAGGGTCTGTGCTGTGTGCTCGCTGGCTCTTCATGGAAGCCTTTCCCAGCCCGGGTCGGGGACCCCTGGTCCAACATCCCCAGGAGCCGGCGGGAAGCCCGTTCTGGTCACCACAGCCCCTTTTGCATGGCATGAGTGCCCCATGCCAGCCTGCATGGCATGTGCCTCCCACTTCCAATGCCCTCCTCCCAGGGGCTCATTCCTGCCCCTGCCCCCTCTCTGCCCCAAGTGGGGTGACCTCTCTCTGCAGACAGGGGAGGCCTGTCCTCCCGGCATGCAGCCCTGAAAGGAGAGGGGCCGGGGCAGGGAGGGGGTGTGCCGCGCCATCGTGGTGAAGGCAGAGCAGCTCCTTTGTTCCGTGATGTGTCAGGTTGCCGGATACTGGGCTCCAGGCTCCAGGGGCAGTCCCTGGCCTGGGGGGCGGGATGTGGAGTGCCAGGTGGGTCCCGGAAGGAGCTTTCCACTGGGGCCCCAGGAGGTTGCCCCATCCTTCCCACTGGGACTGGCAGGTGACTTCCTGATGACGCTCTCCGTGGCTCTGAATTTGTCACAGAGGTTCCGTGGGCGATGAGTGCTTTTCCTGTTGGCCGGTGCCGCCTCTGGGCAATGCAGGGACCCTTGATGACAGCTCCTGACCCCTTCCAAAGCCGCCTGGCCCTCCTTGAACCCGACGAGAGCAGGTTGCCGGGCCTTCCCTGAGGAATGTGTTCCTGGCAGGTGGGGACAGCCCCTCCCCCAGGGTGTTGGGTACAGGATCCTGGGGTGCCTCAGGACACGGTCAGGCCCACTGAACCCCCACACTCCTGGGCCACCTGCCCGCTGGCTGTCCTCTGTGACCCTGTCTCCCCTGAGCCAAGGTGCCCGGCCTGGTCCCCCGGGAAGAACAGTGAGGAGGTCTGGCTCTCCCTGCCATGGGGGCCTCGGGGGCCTGGACGGGGGACGGTGTCCTCCCTCCCCAGGCTGCCCAGCGCCCTCGCTCAGGGAGTGCTCTCCTAGCGGCCTGTTCGGCAGACGGGCACAGTCACGACAGCAGCCAGACCCTGTCCCGGCCCATGCACCCACCTGGACAGATCGGCGCCCTCCTAGACTTACTGGCTCCATTGAGGGTCCCAAAGGGGCTGCCCCAGAGCACCCTGGGGTCTCCAGACCCCTCGGCCCACAGCAGCTACCAGCAGCCCAGGCAGGACCCAGGGGCTTCCGGGCACAGAGGCGCCGCTCCCTGGCTTGTGAGCCTGGGGCCTCTCCAGCCGTCCCCTGTCGGGGGGGCCTCCACTCCTGCTCTGGATCAAGGTCCTGCCCTCAGGGAGAGCTGGTGCCTTCGGGGGACCGGGCCCTGGTTGCAGTTGGAGAGTGCATCCAGGGATGGTGCTCTTCTTGGCTGCCGCCCTGCCTCCCAGGGGCCTCCCCAGACACCCGGCTGCTGTCAGCTGGGGCTGGGGGGTCCTCTGGCCTAGGGGTCATCCCAGTTTGGGAGTGCCCTTCCCTGGACACTGTGTCCAAGAAGGATACATGCTCGCCCTTTGTTGGGGGCCAGGCACAGGGTGAGGGGACACTCGGCCCCACCACCCCTGTCTCCGGGAGCCCTGGCTGGGTACGGTGCCTCTTCTGAGAGATCCTGCCCGGGACTGGTGCCGCCTGCCTCCCGCACAGTTGGGGACCCTGGCCGGGCACCTCCTGCCAGCCCCCTGCTTCTGTCCTAGCCTCAGCTGGGCCCTGCAAGCTGTCCATGTGCCTGTGACACCCGGTCCCTCTGCGGATGTTTGCAAACACCCCTGCCCCCACAGTGATGTCTGGGGGCCTCTCTGGGCCTTTGTGTGCCGAGTTGAGGGTGGGTGGTGGTGGGGGGTCTTTCCATAGTTGCCTACTTCCTGTCCTCCTCGGCCCCAGGTCCAGGGGTGCCCTGCCTGCTCAGTTTCCAGCCTGAGCCCTTCCTTGAGCTGGCCCAGTCCCCTGAGCTTCTGCAGCAGGTTCCCAGATCCACCCGAGGGACTCCTGGCCGGTGTTCCCAATGGTGTCTGAGTGCTAGACTCAGTCCCTGGCCATAGATTTCGGGGAACCCCGCTCTGAGGGGCCATTGCTTCTGTTTCCTCTCCAGGTCCCCTCCCAGTTGCCTCGGAGAGCGAGGATGGGGCTGTCGGGAGGCAGAAGGGAGGGTTGGGGTGCAGAGGTGTGGCTTAGGGGAGGGAAAGTCAACTGGGCTACCGCCCCTCCCTGCCCTCCCTGGACTCAGTCCAGACATAACCTGCGGGTTGGAGGCCTGTGCACCCTTTATCTCCTAGTAGCCTGGCAGGTCCTCCTGGGTCTTCCTCAGTGTGGCTGGGTCCCCAGACCATAGGCCCCAGCAGGGTAGGGGCCCGTGCTCTGCTCTTGTTTTTGCTCCTACTTGCCCGCCCTTCCCGGGGAGGCCGCTGGCCACGACCATGCCAATCTCTTTCCCTGCTGCCTGCCTGCCTGGGTGGCCTCCAGCTCACCGCCCTGTGAGGCCTGTGGCCTCCCGCCAGGGCTGTCCTCAGGGGCCTGGATCCCCCTAGTTTATCTACCGCCCTTGCTGCCCCACATGTGTCCCTGCAGCCTGGGGATGATCCGGAGGGTTGGGGGATCGGTGCCCTTGGTTCACCCAGCCCAGCCCTAGGGCGGTTCCCCCGGTGGCCCTGCCAGGCATGGGGCTTGGGAGAGGATACGATGGAGCCGGCACAGGGAGGGGGCAGGAGACTCTGGGTGACTCGGGGCAGGAGGGGGTGCCCCAGAGGTTCAGAATCCTGGGCACACAGTGGGCTGAGCGGACAAGTCGCAGCCTCAGGGGGACCTCCCGTCCTCCCCACTGGCACTGGATCTTTCTGGGCCTGGCTCTGCTGCCTCCCACCCCCATTCAGCTGGTGGCTTCTAGATGCTTCCAGAGTGTGCTTGGTCCCTTTGCCTCTATGCCATTGGGCCCAGGGGGAGCAGTAGAGGGGCTGGGGCTGGGGGTGGGACTTCCCCTTTCTGTGTCTTGCTTGCCCCATGTCTCCCAGTGAGTGGCCGCCCTGAGCCTGGGGCCAGCAGCTCAGCCCCAAGTGGAAGTCAGGCAGGGCTCCTCTGCCGTTTTCCTTTCCTTTATGCCATCAGTCAGGAGTGGCCTATCCTCATGAAGCCACAGGTTCTACACCTCTTGCACTCTCTTCTTGAAAGTGGTAGCGGCCCAACAGACACCCTTCCTACCTCCACCGCAGCTGAGGGTCAAGGCAAGGGTCCTTCTTGGCCGGCCTTGGCGCTGTCACCTTTTGGACCTGTCTGGGGTCGAGGTCAAAGGCCTTACCAGGACCCCGGGTTCTGGGCCCTGGCCCTGCATTTCCTCTCCACCGTCTCCTCCTCCACTGGCCGCCTCGACACCCTCCCAGCCCCCTCTGTTGGTTCTCCTCCCTGGTCTGGCAGGGCCTGGGGGCAGCGGAGGAAAAAAATCCAGTATCTTCTTGGACAGTCCCCAGAGTGGCCTCTTGCTGGGACCTTGGGCAGCTGCTGCCCCCTGCTGTGTGTCTGAGTACTGCTGGAACCCTGCGGGGGACCCCAGATTATTTGGGAGCTTTTGAAAGCGGGGCCACAGTGGTCTCTCAGAGCTCTGGAGAACATTTAAGTGGAGGCCTGGAGGCTCTTGAGGCCCATGGAACCTTCCTAATCCTTCTGGTTCCAGTTGGGGCACCCAGTGCACTTGGGTGTGTCCAGAGTAGTTGGAATCCCTCATGGGGTTCAAAGCCCTGGGGGTTGGACAGATCACAGGATGAGCTTGGCAGAGCTCTGAGGAGCCCTGGAACAGGGAGGGAGTACTCCAAGGCCCACGGAGCCCTGGGGATTGGTGACCAAGCCCAAGTGGGAGGCCTCAGGAATCCAGGGGGAGCTCAGGGAGGTGGTGGGAGCAGAGCCCTGGGGAAGGCCGTGGGCCCTCAGGAGCAGGGAGTCTCTGAGCCCTGGGGTAGGAGTCTTGCAGCCCTTGTCATTCCCTGGGGAAATGGGGTGGGGACTCCGGGAGCCCTCTTCCATCCAGTCTTGGGAGCTCTTTTGGAATGAATGAAAAGGGGCAAGCTACGTTGGGGGTGGCCGCTGTTCCTTCCTTCCCTCTCTTCCCTCACGCCAGACACCACAGGGGTTGCCAAGTACACCCAGCTGCCTCCTCTTTACTCCTCACCTGTAACAGATCCAGGACCTGACCTAAGGCCTAGAAAGCACCATTTCGTCCAGATACCTGGATATCTCTTTTCCCTCCTTGGGATGCCCCAAGCCCAGCTCCACATCCCCCATCTCCCTGACACCGGCTATTACTCCAGAGCTTTGGGATGTCAACCTTGCCTCCACCCCAGGTCCCATATAGGTTCCTGCTAGGCCCCATCTGCCTCTGTCCAGCCACAATCCCAGGTAGTGAGTGCTTCCTGGGGGAACTGGACTTCGGTGAGTTCAGTTCTTCCTGTCAGTGTACTTGGTTTTTATCAGCTGCTGAAACAGGAGGCTGTCACTGCGTCCTTCTAGGGTCCTGGTAGTAGCAACCTGTTTGTTCTGCCCCCCACGTACAGGCTTATTAATGGGACCATTGGGTCCCTAAGGTGGACCTGTGAGGAGGTGGCATCCCCTGCGCATGCCTACCACCTGCCATGGACCATCCAGGTCTCGCCTGCTGCAGGGCCAGCCATCAGTCTGTTGCATTGGGCTTGGGATGGTGAGGGGCAGAGGGCAAGGGCTTGGGGAGTCCACACAGCAAGTGGCTGGGCTCTGGGGGTGAGCTAGGTAAGAGGAGCTTATAACAAACAAGAAAGGCTGAAACTGAGTGGTAAGAAAATTAGAAGTGCTTCGCTCTTTTCTGCATGTTTTCAACACACAAGGACCATGCACTATTTTAGGACCAAAAATATACGTGAGGAGAGACTAGGATGCAGCCAAGATAAATGGTCAAGAGTAGCCAGGGAGGGTCCCAGCCCCAGCCCTGCCTCCACGGGTGCATGTGCAGGCACTGCATGGGAGCTGTGCCAAGTGTGGGAGGCTGGCTTGTCCCACTACCTGCAGCAAGGAGCCAAAGGCAAGGGGGACTAATGCCAGCACCCCACCCCTTGCTGGGCCTCTGTTTCCCACCTGCCCGTGTGCAGTGGATGGCAGCCCCTCTGTGCTTTCCCGCCCTCTGCCGGCAGCATAGAGCCAGGCGTGCACAGCAACATGTGGCATTGTGTCTTGGGTTGTTTTTTAATTATTATTATTATTTTTTTGAGACGGAGTCTCGCTGTGTCGCCCAGGCTGGAGTGCAGTGGTGCGATCTAAGCTCACTGCAACCTCCGCCTCCCAGGTTCAAGCGATTCTCCTGTCCCAGCCTCCTGAGTAGCTGTGATTACAGGCATGCACCACCACACCCAGCTAATTTTTTGTATTTTTATTGGAGATGGGGTTTCACCATGTTGGCCAGGATGGTCCCGATCTCTTTACCTTGTGATCTGCCTGCCATGGCCTCCCAAAGTGCTGGGATTACAGGCATGAGCCACCATGCCCGGCCTGTCTTGGGCTTTAGTACCCACTTTCCACTTAAAAAAATATATGTAGACCAGGCACAGTGGCTCACACATGTAATCCCAGCACTTCGGGAGGTTGAGGTGGGTGGACCACGAGGTCAGGAAATCGAGACCATCTTGGCCAACCTGGTGAAACCCCATCTCTACTAAAATACAAAGCATTAGCCGTGCATGGTGGTACACACCTGTAGTCCCAGCTACTCGGGAGGCCGAGGGAGGGGAATCGCTTGGACTCAGGAGGCAGAGGTTGCGGTGAGCTGAGATTGTGCCACTGCACTCCAGCCTGGCAACAGCAAGACTGCATCTCAAAAAAATAAATAAAATAATATATATATGTATATACAGGTATATATCTATGTATATGTATGCATATATATGTATATATGTGTGTATATAATATAAACTTTGAGCACAGTGGCTGACACCTGTAATCCCAGCACTTTGGGGGGCCAAGATGGGTGGATCACCTGAGATCAGGAGTTCGAGACCAGCCTGACCAATATGGTGAAACCCCATCTCTACTAAAAATACAAAAATTAGCCAGGTATGGTGGCGTGTGACTGTAGTCCCAGCTACTAGGGAGGCTGAGACAGAATTGCTTGAACCCAGGAGGCAGAGGTTGCAGTGAGCCAAGATGGCGTCATTGCACTCCAGCCTGGGTGACAGAGTGACTCCGTCTCAAAAAAAAAAATTATATATATGTATATATAGAAGATTATGAAATACATACCCAAGGCAGAAAACCTGGGAGCTAAGTGAGAATATAGGCAGGTGAATTCCATCACCCAGGGATGATGGGGCATTTCAGCCTTTGGAGCTTTTCTCCCATGTTAAACAAGCAGCAGTTCCAGGAGCTGAGAATGATGTGCCAGAGATGCTTCATTTTTTTTCCATCCCCATGCCCTTGGACACTGGGGTGGACTTCAGCTTTTTCCAGTTAAAACACCCGCAGACTGCTGGTAGCATGCATGCAGCTTTGCCTGAATTTTTTTTTTTTTTTTTTTTGAGACGGAGTCTTGCTCTGTCACCCAGGCTGGAGTGCAGTGGTGCGATCTCGGCTCACTGCAAGCTCCGCCTCCCGGGTTCCCGCCATTCTCCTGCCTCAGCCTCCCGAGCAGCTGGGACTACAGGCGCCCACCACCTCGCCTGGCTACTTTTTTGTATTTTTAGTAGAGACGGGGTTTCACTGTGTTAGCCAGTATGGTCTCAATCTCCTGACCTCGTGATCCGCCCGCCTCGGCCTCCCAAAGTGCTGGGATTACAGGCTTGAGCCACCGCGCCCGGCTGCTTTGCCTGAATTTCTAAGTGGGTTCTCTGTATACGCCTTGTTGTACCACAATTATATGTATAAGCAGTTACAGGTGCTTTGGGGAATGAGTTAGGGAATAAAACTCCCAAACAAAACACAAACATCTCTGGGTAGCATTTGATTCCTATCCCCAGACCAAAGCAAAAATGCGGACCCAGCAAAGCCAGATTGCAATCCTCGAGTCCCAAGACGCAGAGGCCCTTGCCATGGGAGCCCAACCCTCTCCTCCAGGAAGAGCCAACGCATTAAAAATAAATGGGGTTTTTATTGTGTGTCCACGAAAACAAAGGGTGGCCTTTGGTTAATCCCCCCCAACAAGATGACAAAAAGGAGGCATGCATGACAACAAGAACCATGTTCTCCTCTGACTGAGCGAGGCCTTGCCCTCCTGGACCCTAAGGGTTACAGGCAAGCAGGGCCAGGAGGCTGCCGAGGAAAGCACACTCAGGCCCCCATGGAGGGCCTGAATCTGCTGCCTCCCTGGTGGGACAAGGCAGGGGGAGCAAGCACTACTCTGGGCTAGGCCCAGCGCCCCCCAAGCAAGAACACATAAAAGCCCCTGCCCCTGCCCCCACACCCACCCCCACCCCCACTGCTAAGGCAGTCAGCCAGGACTTCCCCAGAAGACCTGGCTCTGAAGCCCAGACCCTCATGGCTCCCTCTGGAAAGGGTTGCCTTCCTCAGCCTGCATGAAGTAGTAAATGAAAAAGAGGACGATCACAAAGACCAGGAAAAGCAGCAGCTGGCCCCAGAGTGGGACCTGGTGATCCTGGCCCAGCCCAGCCCCAGGAGCATGGTTTTCAGGCCGGATGGCACGGCGGGTGAGCCATGAAGAGGAAGATGAGGAGGAGGACATAGAAGAGGTGGAGGAGGAAGTAGGATAATAGGACAGGTCCAGGGAGCTCCTGGAGGCTGAAACAGGGCGGTAGTGCGCGATGCTCTGGTAGGCACTGTCCCGGCCGTACATGGGGCGTTCCCTGAGGCAAAAGAGGGGAGCAGGTGGGCCAGGAGCCTGGGTCCAGAACCAGCCCCTGTCCCTGGCCTTCCCCATACATACATACCTATCCTTGCACTCCTCTTCAGAAGACGACAAAAGGTCGTCATCACGTACCTGTAGAAGAGAGTCAAGGTGAGGGAACTGGCTGGCAGGGCCACAATGGCCCTGCCACGTCCCTCTCAAATTTCCCCAGCAGGTCCCCTCTGACCTTTGGTTAAAGGCCAGGGACCCACACCCTCCTGAATGACTCTGGGTGTTCGGCC
>NW_026088868.1:0-1074 GCF_024542745.1 Macaca thibetana thibetana | reverse complement strand
ATAAAAACCCTAGAAGAAAACCTAGGTAATACCATTCAGGAGATAGGCATGGGTAAGGACTTCATGTTTAAAACACTAAAAGCAACAGCAACAAAAGCCAAAATTGACAAATGGGATCTAATTAAACTAAAGAGCTTCTGCATAGCAAAAGAAACTACCATCAGAGTGAACAGGCAACCTACAGAATGGGAGAAAATTTTTGCAATCTACTCATCTGACAAAGGGCTAATATCCAGAACCTACAAAGAACTCAAACAAATTTACAAGAAAAAAACAAACAACCCCATCAAAAAGTGGGCAAAGGATATGAACAGACATTTCTCAAAAGAAGACATTCATACAGACAACAGACACACGAAAAAATGCTCGTCATCACTGGCCTCAGAGAAATGCAAATCAAAACCACAATGAGATACCATCTCACACCAGTTAGAATGGCAATCATTAAAAAGTCAGGAAACAACAGGTGCTGGAGAGGATGTGGAGAAATAGGAACACTTTTACACTGTTGGTAGGATTGTAAACTAGTGTAACCATTGTGGAAAACAGTATAGTGATTCCTCAAGGATCTAAAACTAGAAATATCATATGACCCAGCCATCGCATTACTGGGTATATACCCAAAGGATTATAAATCATGCTGCTATAAAGACACATGCACACGTATGTTTATTGCAGTACTATTCACAATAGCAAAGACTTAGAATCAACCCAAATGTCCATCAGTGACAGACTGGATTAAGAAAATGTGGCACATATACAACATGGAATACTATGCAGCCATAAAAAAGGGATGAGTTCGTGTCCTTTGTAGGGACATGGGTGCAGCTGGAAACCATCATTCTCAGCAAACTTTCGTAAGAACAGAAAACCAAACACCACATGTTCTCACTCATAGGTGGGAATTGAACAATGAGATCACTTGGACTCTGGAAGGGGAACATCACACACCAGGGCCTATTATGGGGAGGGGGGAGGGGGGAGGGATGGCATTGGGAGTTATAACTGATGTAAATGACGAGTTGATGGGTGCTGATGAGTTGATGGGTGCAGCACACCAACATGACCCATGTA
>NW_026088867.1:0-25000 GCF_024542745.1 Macaca thibetana thibetana | reverse complement strand
GGAAAAGAGGAGTGGGAGTTCTAGGCAGGGTGCTCAGAGAAGGATTGGACAAAGCCCTGTGGCTGCCTGGGACGGCATCTCAGGCCCATGGCAGGTGTGTGCCCAGGGTGCTGAAGGCCATGCAGTTAATGAAAGAAGAAAGGAGAGTGGTGGGCGTGGGGTCAGAGCCAGCCTTTGGTACACACCATCCTCTGCCGGCCCTGGCCAGGAAGCCCTTAGAACATGTTGGGCCTTGTAAGCTGTTGTTAGGATTCTAAGTAAAGGAGTGCATTTTTTCTAAAATGCAATCTCCAGGCCGGGCGTGGTGGCTCAAGCCTGTAATCCCAGCACTTTGGGAGGCCGAGACGGGCGGATCACGAGGTCAGGAGATCAAGACCATCCTGGCTAACACGGTGAAACCCCGTCTCTACTAAAAAATACAAAAAACTAGCCGGGCGAGGTGGCAGGCGCCTATAGTCCCAGCTACTCGGGAGGCTGAGGCAGGAGAATGCCGTAAACTTGGGCGGCGGAGCTTGCAGTGAGCTGAGATCCGGCCACTGCACTCCAGCTTGGGCGACAGAGCGAGACTCCGTCTCAAAAAAAATAAAAATAAAAATAAAAATAAAATGCAATCTCCAGCAACATGCCCCAAACAAAATTCAACTTTTCCCCTCAAACAAGCCTCTTTACTATCTTTCTTCTGCTGGTCACACCAACCCAGGCTCAAACCTGGGAGACACCCTTGACTCTTCTTCTCTTTCACCCTCTGTTCTTAGTCTTGTTCATTTTTCCTCAATGTACAGACAGGGCAAGCCATACCTACAGTCCACTGTTTTTAAGATAATTGCCCTGTTCTCTTTTCCTGTGCTTCTTAAGGAGGCCAGGCCCTTATCTCACATAGCACAACTGGGGTCTCCACTGCCAGTCTCTCTTGCTGCTCTCCTGCCCACTATCCGAACATTAGTCCTCTAGCACTTATTACGCCAAGTTCTAGCTCCAAGGTCCTCTCTTAGCATCTAATCCTGTCTTGGCATCAATCTTGACTACCATGTGCTCACCAATATCTTGCTCTTGTGTGGCTTTCTTCAGTCTGACCCATGGTCACCAGCTTCCCCTGTTTGCCCCTCCTTGCTTTCTCTCTCCCCCTGAGGGCAAGGGTGAGCCATACCTGCAGTGCACGGTGATGGGGTGGTTCCCTGACTGCTGCTGCTGCTTCTGCACGGCGGCAATGATGCTGATCATGCCCTTTCCGTCACTGGGGATGCCCACTTCAGGCCAGCCATGGAAGTGGAACTGCCGGATCTGCCGGCTCTTATTCTCCTTTGGAAGAAAGGGGATCAGGCAGGCAGGGGTAACCCTGCTTTTCCTGGGGGCAGAGTCCACCCACCACCCATCTTACCCTGGTGTTGGTGACCAGGAGGTCTCGGACGGTGTAGCTCTCACATTCCTCCTCCTTCTTCAGTTCCACTGTAATATCTCCATAGGACACCAGTCCATCGGATGGCCAGTACTGGGCACACTTCTCCTGGAGGGACAAGTTGGAGAGGTGAGGGGCTCAGAGTACCACATGTATAGAAGCAGCACTGCCCACGAGCAGCCTGACCTCTCTCAGTACAGCCACCTCTTACGCTGACACACTTCGTCCTCAAGGTATTGAAAACTTGTAGGATCATTATATCACATCATTCCAATTAGCTTCCGATCCTCACCAGAGACTCAACAGACACTGACAGGGTCTGTAAAGAACTCTGACTACAGGCTCACAGGGTATCCAATACTTGGTGGCTGGAGGGAGAGAAGGAGTGAAAATCTTTGTTCCAATTCCTTTCTTTTTCTCCCATAGGGTGTCTTCATAGTGAACGCTGCTTACATCCGCCAGATTGCTAATTCAGAAAATCCGAACCAATTCACATTCCCAGACAGCCACGGGCTTCATCACGGGCCCAGGCCACAGTATCCTTTCTCCCTTTTACCTTTATCTCTTTGATCTGCAAGGTACCTTCAAGTTGCTAGCACTCGCCTTTCTGTCCTTGCTAGTGAGCAGGAGATGGTCTACTGTCTGTCTTTGCTTGCACCTGGCTCACTTCCCTCTACAGCTCCTTGTGGGAGTGGCTGCGTCTCTTTTCATTTCTGTATTCCCCACACCTTGCACAATGCCTGGCACATGGTAGGCTCTCAGTATCTGGTAAATGAATTTGTTCAATGTCTGCAGAACAAGCCAAGGCATAAATACATAAATATAACATCACACAGTTATGCTGCCCATTTCTTTAGAGAATTTTGGGGTAAGATCTGAGATTCTTCACTACTGGCAATTGAAAATTCTCAACCATACACATAATGTCATTGAAAGATTTGGAAAAAAATTAAGTAGAAAAAGAAGTTGTGAATAGTCTCACAGTCTCGCAGTCCAAATAAAATCATGATTATTAAAGTGGTGAATCAAGGACATGCCCTGGACTAGTGCTCTTCTACCCATGCTCTCTAGGAGCCCTGGGGATGCCTCAGGGATCGGTGCTCTGGGCCTCTCTTCAACCAGAACAGCCCAAAAAAAAAAAAAAAAAATTATCATTAAGGCTCACTTCGTCAGGCATTATAATTAGTTTTTATGGCACTGGTGGGTGGAATGGTTTTTGCTACCATAGTGCCTTCTCAACACTGATTTACACAATGTCTCAGCTGGGATGAAGACTTGGCCTTTAAAACCATCAGAACCATGAGGTCCCGATGGGTGTGAGAGTCACAGAGTGTGTGTGCTGGAGGAATTAAGCGTGATCTCTAAGACAGAAATACATATCAAGTCTAGGGACCAGATATCAACACTAAAAGTCTCTAATTTTTTTTTTTTCTTTTTTGAGAGAGTCTTGCTCTGTCACCCAGGCTGGAGTGCAGCGGCATGATCTTGGCTTACTGCAACCTCCGCCTCCCAGTTTCAAGTGATTCTCCCACCCCAGATTCCCCAGTAGCTGGGACTACAGGTGTGCGCCACCATGCCTAGCTAATTTTTGTATTTTTAGTAGAGACAGGGTTTCGCCATGTTGGCCAGGCTGGTCTCAAACTCTTGACCTCAGGTGATCCACCTGCCTCAGCCTCCCAAAGTGGGAAGATTACAGGCATGAGCCACCATATCTGACCAAAAGTCTCTAAATTTTGTATACATGGGTGGATTTTCTCTCAAGATCTCTGGAAGACCAAAGAGGATTTTTTTTTTTTTTTTTTTGAGACAGAGTTTCGCTCTTGTTGCCCAAGCTGGAGTGCAATGGCACAATCTTGGCTCACTGCAACCTCTGCCTCCCAGGTTCAAGCGATTCTCCTGCCTCAGCCTCCCAAGTAGCTGGGATGACAGGCATGCGCCACCATGCCCGCTAATTTTGTATTTTTAGTAGAGATGGGGTTTCTCCATGTTGGTCAGGCTGGTCTTGAACTCCTGACCTCATGTGATCCACCTGCCTTGGCCTCCCAAAATGCTGGGATTACAGGCATGAGCTGCCGCACTTGGCCTCAGAGAGGATTTTTAAGACAAGGAGTGACAATGATTTATATTTTCAGAAGGACCAGCAGCTGCCATATGAAGAACTAAAGGTGGGTTAGAATGGGAGCAGGAGGACCAGTTGCCAGGCCACTGCAGACGAGGCTGCGCATACGAGTCATCCCCAGAGTCCCACGGGCAAGCAGTGAGAGACGAGGGCTTGTTTGAATGACAGCAGTTATGCTGGAGAAAAGTGGGGAGGCTCTGCCTGTATCAGGACTTAGTAGCAGACTGGATGTGAGGGGTGAGGAGAGGGGAGTAAGGAAGGTAACTCTCAGATTTTAGACATGAGCAACTGGGCAGAAGGTGGCTATTTATTTAGAAGGCTAGGAGTGGGGTGGACTAGTGTCAGGGGAAGGAGGAAATCAGGAGCCCACATTGGGAAGGGGGACAGGTGACTGGGCTGGAGACGTAGATTCAGGATCCCTGGCATATGGGTTGTACTTAAAGCCACAGGACTGGCTGAGATCCTGAAGGGCTAGTGTGTCAAAAGAAAACAGAGTGGGCTAGTGCCTGAATCTAGTATACTCCAATGTTTTAGAGGAGGAGGTCACAAAGAAATAACAAAGGAACTGCCAGGTGAGTGAGTGGGGTGATGCTGTGGAAGTAAGTGTTCTGAGGAGGAGAAGGGAGGCACTGACTCTATCAAATGCTGCTGTAAGGACAACAACAAAAAAAAAAAATCAGAAAAGAGAAATGACCTGTGGATTTGGCAAGAGGTCAGTCACTGGTGATCTCGACTAAAGCAGTCCCAGGGGGGCCAAGCCTGAAAGGAACAGAGTGAAGAAAGAACTTGGGGGGAGAAAGCCAACTCTTTTTTTTTTTTTTTTTTGAGATGGAGTCTCACTCTGTCACCAGGCTGGAGTGCAGTGGCGCGATCTTGGCTCACTGCAACCTCCAACTCCCTGGTTAAAGCGATTCTCCTGCCTCAGCCTCCTGGGTAGCTGGGATCACAGGCATGCACCACCACGCCCAGCTAATTTTTGTATTTTTAGTAGAGATGGGGTTTTGCCATGTTGGCCAGCATGGTCTCGATCTTCTGACCTTGTGATCCGCCCACCTTGGCCTCCCAAAGTGCTGGGATTATAGGCTCGAGCCACTGCACCCGGCCGAAAGCCAACTCTTTAAAGGAGTTTTGCTGGGAAGGGGTGCAGAAAAACAGGATAGTAGCTGGAAGGGAAAGTGGGATCAGCAAATTTTTTTGTTTTCAAAAGATAGGAAATGTAACATGTATAGGCTGATGAAAGTAGTGGTTAGAGAGGGGAACTGCTGATAGAGGTGGGAGAGAAGATGGTTATAGCAGCAACATCCCTGAGCAGGCAGGAGAGAATGGGGCCAAAGGCACAGTGGACAGCTGGACTGAGAGATGCAGAAACCCTTTTCCACTGTAACAAGAGAGAAGAGAGTTGGTACAGATTTGAAGAGGCTAGTTGTTTGGGGGTGGGACGATGACAGTGTTCTTGTCTGATTTCTTGGAGAAGAATGAGGCCAGGTCACAAGCTAAGGTGTGAGTATGATGGGACAGGCAAGAGCAGATGCTGGAGGTTTCAGGAAGAAAAGGAAGAGCAATAGCATTGCTAGGTGGCACCAATTACCCCTATGAGATTTGTGGTCATTAGTTCAATGTGAGAGCATTTGGCACTGTTTTGTGTTTTTGCCCAGTGATGTTTGCTATATCAGATAGAGGCATATATCTGGGTTTTACTAGAGAGCTTGCCATGAACGTAAGAAAGCATGAGGGATGCTGGGCGCGGTGGCTCACGCCTGTAATCCCAGCACTTTGGGAGGCCGAGGCGGGCAGATCATGAGGTCAGGAGATGGACACGATACTAGCTAACATGGTGAAACCCTGTCTCTACTAAAAATACAAAAAAATTAGCCAGGCATGGTGGCGGGCGCGTGTAGTCCCAGCTATTTGGGCGGCTGAGGCAGGAGAATGGCGTGAACCTGGGAGGCGGAGCTTGCAGTGAGCTGAGATCACGCCACTGCACTCCAGCCTGCGCAACAGAGCGAGACTATCTCAAAAAAAAAAAAAAAAAAAAAAAAAAAAGGAATGAGGGAATAAACAAAGGTAATAATGATAATGACATACCACAAAAACTCCAATCAGAAAACTCAAACGCTCAAAAACAAAACTCAAAACACAAAAACAGAGTAAGGAGGAAGGTGAGGACATGTTTGGGGTGGCTGATGTTGAGAAAGTGGAGGCATTAATGGCTCTAAGGACTTGACGAAGACAAAAATGACTGGAGTAAAAGAGAATACTGAGGTGGGAGGAAGGAGGCAGTAACCAGGGCGGATGCCTTGTTGAGATTCTAAAGGTGGTGCAGATACAGGGCAGATCGTGACTTGACCACAGGATGAGGTGGCTGAGGAAGCTGAGAAATAGAAAGACTAAGGATAGATGGATCATCCACATGGTGACTGATGCCGCCAAAACCAGAGTCAGGAACAGGGGCTCAAAAGGAGCAGTAAGCCTGCTGTTAAAATCATCAGTGGGTAAGGGACAGAAGACAGGGAATGGGTGTTCAAGACCAGTAGAAGAAAAGCTGGGGACTGGAGTTACATCTCAGATTTGTGTATTCAGGTTATGGCCTCTGGATAACAGCATCTTAAAGAAGTGAAACAGAAGCTTTTCTGTCTTTTCTCCCACTTTGTCTTTCCACCAGACAGCATGAAGTCTCTTATGCGATCTAAGGCTGACACTGGTGATGGGGACACACAGTTTTGTGGAGACTAATGCTATCATGTTTCACTATGCTTTAGAGAAGCAGGATGAGGCCTAGGGTTGGGCTAACCTAGCATGGGAGTTCCTGGCACTGCTCTGACTGCCCAGGCTGATGGTCCAAGCTGCAGCTGCTGAGGGAACCCAAGGCTTACCAGGCATCCTGGTGAACCCTTTTACTTAAAACGGAGCAGAAGGCGGCCAGGGGCAATGGCTCATGCCTGTAATCCTAGCACTCTGGGAGGCTACGGCAGGCGGATCACTTGGGGTCAGGAGTTTGAGACCAGCATGGCCAACATGATGAAACCCTGTCTCTACTAAAAATATGAAAATCAGCTGGGCATGGTAGTGCATGCCTGTAATCCCAGCTACTCGGGAGGCTGAGGTGGGAGAATTGCTTGAATCCTGGAGGCGGAGGTTTCAGTGAGCTGAGACCGTGCCACTGTACTCCAGTCTGGCGAACAGAGTGAGATTCCATCTCAAAAAAAAAAAAAAAAAAAGCAGGAGATAATTTAAAATTCTTAATTCCTTTGGGATTTTAATTTATATAGGTATAGAATTTATATTTTGGGATCGGATTTTTTTTTCTCTGGGAACTTAATATTGTAAGTGAGGATGGTAGTGTCACTGTATAAATGTAGGCACCTTTCATTGCATCATTTAGGCCTATTGCGTTAATGATCTCTGGAACCTACACTTGACAACATGAATGGAACAGAAAGTGAACTTGGGGTCCAGTGAGGCCTTGTAAAGAACATCACTAATATCCTGTTCTGATCCACTCAGAAGCTTCTGAGGGCAAGCACTACTGTCTGCTTCACTGGCCCTAGGAAGACAGAGCATAAGGTACAGTGGAAGGTAAAGGGAGAGGCCTCACTCAGCGGGTAGGAGAATTTGTGTGTGCATGACTCTTCTCCCCACTGCCATACACATGAAATGCTTCCTGGTCCCCTACCCTTTACTCTTACTAGGTCCTTTTCAAGGATGGAAGAGCCTGCATCTGACAGGACAGAGGTGGAAATGTTCACTGGGCCACATTTTATCACAGGGCAGTGGGCTGAGATGGTCCTTGTGTTCGCGGTTCCAGCTGTTTGGCCTGCTCTTTGGTCCTGCCCATCACATATCTGGAGGGCAGGGGTGCAGGAGGAACCACATGTAGGGCCCCGGTCTGATCTGCAGGTTCCAACATGGTTGATCAGAGAGGGCTGGGAATAGGCACCTAGCTCCTGAGAACACGGTGGCTCATTTCCTAAATGGCCTTTGTTACTCAGGTATGTGCTTCCTTGAGTGCAAAGCCAAGCCCCTTAACCAAACCTCCCACCTTGTCAGTATTGTTATTAACGATGATGAAGACGCTGGGCGCGGTGGCTCACGCCTGTAGTACCAGCACTTTGGGAGGCCGAGTCAGGCAGATCACCTGAGGTCAGGAGTTTGAGACCAGCCTGGCCAACATGGTGAAACCCCATGCCTACAAAAATACAAAAATTAGCTGGGCATGAATGGTGGGTATCTTTGATCCCAGCTACTAGGGAGGCTGTGGCAGGAGAATTGCTAGAACCTGGGAGGCAGAGGCTGTAATGAGCCCATATTGTGCCATTGTACTCCAGCCTGGGTGACACAGTGAGACTCTGTCTCAAAAAAAAAAGATGATGGAGACCTACAAAGTATGTCTGTTGATTAGGTACATCATACAAGTCTAAGAAGAATAGCTAATGAGTTAAATGGCTGATTACAATTCAAAAAAAAGCCAGGCACTATGGCTCAAACCTGTAATCCTAGCACTTTGGGTTAATAGGTGGGTGGATCAATTGAGTCCAGGAATTCAAGACCAGCCTGGGCAACATGGTGAAACCCCGTCTCTACAAAAAAATACAAAAACTAGCTGGGCGTGGTGGCACGTGCCTTTAGTCCTAGCTACTTGGTGGGCTACGTGGGAGGATCACTTGAACCTGGGAGGTTGAGGCTGCAGTGAGTCGAGATCGTGCCACTGCACTCCAGCCTGGGTGACAAAATGAGACCTTGTCTCAAAAACAAACAAACAAAACAACCTGATGTAATGAAACATCAGGGTGAGCAAATATTGTAAAGCCTTGTACCAAAGTTAACATAAGTACAGATGGGGAACAAGTAGTGACTTGGGACAACTAATGTAAAACATACTTTGTATTTTAAATGTTGGACTATAAATTCAATGAGTCATGAGTGGGTGCCATCTTTAATTCCTCCTCACTTCACCCTCTCTGGGATAGCACCCTCTCACCACCTGAGTCCAGGCCACCAGCATTACTGCCACAGCTTCCGCATTTCTAAAGCGTCCTCCTCACTGCTGCCAGAGGGAGTTTTTAAAAAACACAAACTGGGCCGGGCGCGGTGGCTCAAGCCTGTAATTCCAGCACTTTGGGAGGCCGAGACGGGCGGATCACGAGGTCAGGAGATCGAGACCATCCTGGCTAACACGGTGAAACCCCGTCTCTACTAAAAATACAAAAAAAAAAATAGCCAGGTGACGTGGCGGGCGCCTGTAGTCCCAGCTACTTGGGAGGCTGAGGCAGGAGAATGGCGTAAACCCAGGAGGCGGAGCTTGCAGTGAGCTGAGATCCGGCCACTGCACTCCAGCCTGGGCGGCAGAGCGAGACTCCGTCTCAAAAAAACAAAACAAAACACAAACTGGATGTTGTCAAGGGCTCTTCAACTCCTTTGTGAAGATCAAACTCTTCACTGTGGCTTAAAGGAATTTTCTCACCAGGCCTTGCTAGCTTCTCTCCAGGCCCATTCTCTGGATTCTGATCCCTGCTAAGTGACACTCCAGACATAATGAATCACTCATTTGCTGCAATGTGCAACCTCAATAGAAATAATTTTTAAAAGAATAAGCATTGTCAAAACACAGACTGGGTTCCCCTGTAATGTGGGGGGTGAGGGAGATATCCCTGAGATTGAATGTGCTTAGTAGAGGCTGTATGATTCTGACTCAGGAACAGTATTAGGTGGTTTCCTATACTGAGAGGAAATTGACCTAGGGAACTGCTAGGGTCCCTTTTTAGTATGAGTTTCCATACAACTCTGCTTTTTAATTGACTTGGAGGGCTTTTTTCTTTAAAAGATTTCCTTATTATTGAATATTAGACTGTAAGTTTCTTGTTTGTGCAATTTCTTAAATTCTACTGCTTTATTTTATGTAGTCAGCAATGAGGCAATCCCTTCTTAGGGACACTCATACTGGGTCTACCTCAGAACCTTGATCTAGCTGCCCTGCCTGGGGCACTGGGAAGGAAAGGGTGCCCTGCCTGGGGCACTGTGCAAAGGCTAGGCTAGGGGGACTGTATTCAGGAGAAAGTGAAAGGGTGTGAGCTGTCTGGGAATAACATAGAGGCTCAGATCACACTGCTTTTCTAGTCTTGGGAGAAGCTAACGACTGCTTAGACACCAACTGGCTGGGCAAGCCTGGAAATGCGTATGTATTTATATACCTTTTAAGTATGTACTTATACTATGCAAATGTACTCTTTGGACTGTATAAGTCAAAGACAAGGTCCAAACACCTTCTTGCCTTCCCAACCTCCCTATTTACACACACACCTTTTCATGCTGTCTCTCAATGCCCAGGACCTTTTAAGCTCACCTGGCCTCTCTCCTCCAGTTCTGTTAGCATCACGATAGAGCAGGATTTCCACTCCCAGATCATTCGCCAGAAGTCCTCAATTGTGTGGAGAAGAGGGCCCTGGCTGGCGATATAGGAGTCCTTCTGCCGGTAGCCCTGCACGGGCCAGGTTAATTGCAAGGGTGAGATGGTTTAATCAGAGAGGGACTAGTGGAGAAGACAGGCCACTAGGAAGGGATGGGGACTGCTTGGAGGCAAACTCAGCCCATACAGAGCTCCCCTGTGGCCAAGGACTAAACCCTATCTGACAAGCTGGTTGCTTTCTATAAGAGACAGGGAAGTGGAAACAGGGATTAGAGCTAGGATGAAGAGGACAGGAATGGGAAAGATCAGAGGGCAGCCAGGTTCCTCTTGGCTGTGGTCTGCACTGTGAACTTTTTCTTCCAGGTATTATACTGCTGCATGCCATCTGTTTTTCCCCACCTTCTGCTCTACGGAGCTGGACAAACCTAATGTACAGGGTGAGTGGGTGGGTGGGTATCAATTCACTATTTGTTGACTGATTCAAACATGATCCTCCCCAGCAGGTATGGGAGGGAGGCACTGCAAGTCCTGGCTGGATCTCCATGGGGTGTTGGGGGCTTAGGGGTCACACCCACCACTTACATCAATAAAGGATGCATTCACATAGTCTGTATTCTCTTCGCCCCGCTTAACTGGAATGATCACTCTGTTGAATTCATCTGTAAGAAGGACAGCGGCTCTAGCCAATATCGTTTGTCTTCTCCCTCTCCTTGCATTGCTCCCACCTCAGGCCCTGGGCAGACAGAATCCCAGCTGGGCAACGACATGTCTGTTCCTAGCTCATTAGGGAGAAAGCCTTTGGCTTTTACATTCTTTTATTTCCAGAAGCCACTAAGGTGCAACAAGAGGCAACACCATGTTGTTAACTGGATGCAACAAGAGGCAACGCCATGGTTTTTGTCTACAAGCCAATCATTAACTAGTACCTGAGAAGTGGAAAGGGTGGAGGGAATTGAGGGATGGGGCAATAAGGCTCTGGAGTGGAGGGAGGGCTCTTACATGGAATGATCTGTAAAACACGGTTCTTCTTCATGTTGGCTGGAAGGTTTCCAGTCCGCATCTTGTCATTCTGGATTTTGATTGATGTTAACTTCTGAATTGGGAAGGGGAGGGGAAACATTACTAATCCCAGTAACTGAACTTGACAAGATTATACCTGTCACTCGGCCTGCACCTTCAGGCCACTCTGGCTCCATACTGCTCTTCTCACCAGGGCCCTGACCTCTGTTCCCATATGTTCTTGTCAGAACCCTGAAGCCAAGAGCCTGTTTGGGAAATGCTACCTTCCAGGCTCCTGTGGACTCTCTTGAGAGTCTCCTGGCCTGGAATTTTGTGATCCTGGAGCAAGGGATCCCAGCATTGTAGAAGGGAGTGTGTCCACTCTGCAGTTCCACCCCCAGAGGCTGCCTTAGGCTCTTCAAACTTATTCAGAATCGCATCCTCCCTTCCCCTGATTCTGAGGCTCCTTCTTGACATTTGCTATTCAAAGTGTAGCCCATACACCAGCAGCGTTGGCTCCATCTTATTAGAAATGCAGAATCTCAAGCCGGGCATGGTGGCTCATGCCTGTAATCCCAGCACTTTGGGAGGCCAAGGTGGGCGATCAACTGAGCTTAGGAGTTTGAGACCCACATAACCAACATGGTGAAACCCTGTCTCTACTAAAAATTAGCCAGGGGTAGTGGCACGTGCCTGTAGACCCAGCTACCTCATGAGACAGAAGAATCCCTTGAACCCGGAGGCAGAGGTTGCAGTGAGCTGAGATCGCGCTATTGCACACCCCAGCCCCAGCCCAGGTGACAAGAGTGAAACTCCATCTCAAAAAAAAAAAAAAAAAGAGAAAGAAATACAGAATCTCAAGCTCTAACTCATACCTGCTGAATCAGAACCTACATCTTTTTTTTTTTTTTTTTTTTTTTTTTAGACAGAGTCTTGCTCTGTCACCCAGGCTGGAATACAGTGCCGCAATCAGCTTACTGCAATCTCTGCCTCCTGAGTTCAAGTGATTCTCCTGCCCCAGCCTTCCAACTAGCTGGGATTACAGGCATGTGCCACCATGCCCGGCTAATTTTTGTACTTTTAGAAGTGATGGGGTTTCACCATGTTAGCCAGGCTGGTCTTGAACTCCTGACTTCAGGTGATCTGCCTGACTCGGCCTCCCAAAGTGCTGGGATTACAGGCATGAGCCACCACGCCTGGCAAAAGAACCCACATCTTGACAGGATCCCAAGGAAATCTGTGCATGTGCTATTATTTGAGAAGAACTTCTCTAAGGAAAGTGGTCCTCCCCACCCCAACCCAGAATCTCCTGCTTCTGAGAAAGCACTTTTTTTTTTGAGATGGAGTCTAGCTCTGTTGCCTAGGCTGGAGTGCAGTGGCACAATTTTGGCTCACTGCAACCTCTGCCTTCCAGGTTCAAGCGATTATCTCGCCTTAGCCTCCCCAGTAGCTGGGACTATAGGCATGCGCCATCATGCCCAGCTACTTTTTGTATTTTTAGTAGAGATGGGGTTTCACCATATTGGCCACGGTGGTCTTGAACTCCTAACCTCGTGATCCATCTGTCTCAGCCTCCCAAAGTGCTGGGATTACAGGGGTGAGCCACTGTGCCCAGGCTGGGAGAGTACTTTTACTGATGACAGTGTGAGACATATGCCTTAGGTGTGTTGGGAACCATTGTCTAGTGGCATATAGGAGCTATCAGTGATCTAAGGTCCAGAGGCCAAATGTGGTCTGCTGCCTGCAAATAAAGTTTTACAAAACAGCTACACTCATTATGTTTACCTATTGGTTATGGTTGCCTTTGTGTTACAAAGACAGCACTAAGTAGCTGGACAGAAACCATGTGGCCTGCAAAGCCAAAATATTTATTATCTGGCTCTTACAGAAAAAACTGCTCTTGCTGTATATCATAATCACCTCGGAGGGTTGGGGGCCTTAAAATACTGTTGCCTGCTTCTCCCTACTCAAACACAAATGAAGTGATTCCAACGTGCAGGATGAGCTGAGAATTACTAGAGTATGAGGAAAAGACCACCTCCTTAACCACTGGCATGCCTCACAAGGGGATTCACTGTTGGCAAATGCACAGTCAGGCATCCCACGTTCCACAGATTACAAGGATCTTTCAATCTGAAGGAGGTTATCCAGCTCCAATTCACCTTAAACTCCTCCTCTAATCCATTGTTGCTGGTTCCTGGAATTTTGTTGTAAATTTTCTGCAGGTGGGTTTCTAGAGAGGTCACTTCCAGTTCTGTATCTCCATAGAGATAATGCTCCAGAAGGGCTTGGTATATGAAAACATACTGCATCTGAAACACGAATGACACACAAGTTCTTGCTTACATACAACATAGTTCTCATGCCAGATCACCTGCTCCCACCCCCACTTCACTCCAGTCCATTTCTCCTTTGATCCTAGCAGGAATAAAAGGACTTCCTCTTATTATCCCAATTTAGTGAAGTGGGACTTGAAATGCAGGAGTCCCTGTGGGGCTGCTTAACTTGGGAAGAAGGGTCCAGGTCTACCTTGGGGGTGGTGGACGCCTGGAGAGAAGGACAAACTCAATTCCTCTTCATTCTGAGAGTGCAGATTTAATAGTCTGAAGGGGCTGTCAGAAACTGGAGACATCCAAAGTCTCCGATAGTCTGGTCCCTGCCTCCCTCCTGGTGCTAGGCTCCAACTGCAGAGCCAGTCTCACTGCTACTCCCAGATATGGCTGAGCTTCATCATGTCTCTGGGCACTGGTTCTTTCAGCTGCCTGTTCCCTAATCCTTGAAGTCCAATAACCTGTCATCTGCCTTCCTGACTCTCCCAGGCATGAAACCACAACCTCCTCTGTGCTCAGTTTCTTTGAATACATAATTTATAAGAGCCCTTCATCACTTCAAGTGGGCCAGCCACTCCACACCTGTGGGTGTTTCTTGTCAGGGGGGACAAGAGATTAAGAAAAGTAATAAGACACAGAGACAAAGTGTAGAGAAAGAACAGTGGGCCAGGGGACCGGCGCTCAGCATATGGAGGACCCGCGCTGGGACTGGTCTCTGAGTTCCCTCAGTATTTACTGATCACTACCTCTACCATCTCGGTGAAGCGGATGTGGCAGGACTATAGGGTAATGGTGGGCAGAGGGTCAGCAGAAAAACATGAGCAAAGGACTCTGTGTCGTAAGTAAGTTTAAGGAAAGGTGTTGTGCCTCAATGTGCACGTAGGCCAGATTTATGTCTGACTTTACACAAACATCTCAGTGCAGTAAAGAGCAGTATTGCCGCCAGCATGTCTCACCTCCAGCCATAAGGCGGTTTTCTCCTATCCCAGTAAATAGAACGTATGATCGGGTTTTACACCAAGACATTCCATTCCCAGGGAGGAGGAAACAGATGCCTTCCTCTTATCTCAACTGCAAAGAAGCCTTCCTCTTTCACTAACCCTCCTCAGCACAGACCCTTTACGGGTGTCGGGCTGGGGGACGTTCAGGTCTTTCCCTTCCCATGGGGCCATGTCTCAGGCTGTCTCAGCGGGGAGGAACCTTGGACAATACCCAGGCTTTCTTGGGCAGAGGTCCCTGCGGCCTTCCACAGTGCATTGTGTCCCTGGGTACTCGAGACTGGAGAATGGCGATGACTTTTACCAAGCATACTGCCTGCAAACACATTTTTAACAAAGCACATCCTGCACCGTCCTAAATCCATTAAACCTTGAGTCAATATAGCATGTGTTTCTGTGAGCACAGGGTTGGGGCTAGGGTTACAGATTAACAGCATCTCAAGGCAGAAGAATTTTTCTTAGTACGGAATAAAATGGAGTGTCTTATGTCTTCCTTTTTCTACATAGACACAGTAACAGTCTGCTCTATCTTTCTTTCTCCCACAATCACACTGTATTATAATCATTTATAATTACCTGTGAGTCTGAGTGAATCCTCAATGTGAGCAGATGTTTTAGTCCTGGAACCCCCCCCCCACCTGACCCACAGATCACTCACATCCGTTTGCACCATCTGGCAGCGCTGTGCCCGGATCCGGCTCACAAAGCCATACACGTCCACCTTCCGTTCTGTATGCATCATGTCCAGCATGGCATCAATGACGACAAAGGTACCTGTACGCCCTACACCTGCACTGTAGCCAGAAAGCAGGGGGTTATAGGGATGGTTGGCCTGCCTTGTGGGAGCAGACAGGGAGGGGCAACACAGGCGGG
Source organism: Macaca thibetana thibetana (assembly GCF_024542745.1). Taxonomy (NCBI): domain Eukaryota; kingdom Metazoa; phylum Chordata; class Mammalia; order Primates; family Cercopithecidae; genus Macaca; species Macaca thibetana. Next base: position 9,882 of record NW_026088867.1, on the reverse strand, counting down.
GGCTCTTCCTTTAGGGTCTAAATCCTAATTCTGAATGGGGTGGAGCTGGGACTCTCCAGGAGCCAACAACTCCAGTATGTCCTGAATCCTGACCTCCAGCTATTAGGACGAAGCATTCTGATACTTAGAAGGGTCCGAAGGCTGCAAATATACATGGCCAGCACTTGACCTAGCCTTTTGGCTTCATAGCAGGGTCTCCCAGCTCCTAATCTTGGAGGACTGCCCTACTCTCCTGCCTCAAGTCATATTCTCCACCCTGCACTAGAACTTGGAGTCTCTGGCTGTTGCGCTGGTGCCCCAGTAGTTCATCTACTCCGTGTCAGCCTCCTTAGCCAGGGCCCTTGTGCTATTCCCCTGCTCTGGCCATGGGGGCAAAATGTAGGGGTGGGGGGACAAGGGTCAGGCCACACTGACCTGCAGTGGACCACGATGGCCCCTGCATACTGAGGGTTACAGGCCTTCACCTTCTTGAGGAACTTGAGCATGCCGATCGGGGTAAAAGGCACCCCAAAGTCTGGCCAGCTGGTAAAGTGGAACTGAGTGATGAGGCGCTGTGGCTTTCTGTTGGTCATGTCGCCCACCTGTGAAGTGAGGAGATCCTGTGTGTTGGCCCTGATACCCAAGGGTGGGCAGTACCAGGGGAGGGAAGGTGACTGCTGTGGTTGTCAGTGACAATGGAAAAGTGAGTGTACCCAGGGGAGTTAGTTAACCACGGACACAAGATCCCACAACTAGTCAGTGGCAGGGTCAGAACTAAAATGCAGTGCTCCCAGCTAAGCCCTCTTTTCGTAGTACCACACTGCCCCTTGGCTGAAGGTGACCTTTGCTCAGGTCTCCAGGGTTGCCTGGAGGGCTGGGGCAGGCCCATCACATCCTTGACATTAGGAGTCTTTGGAGTAGGAAAGGAGGAGAAAGGTGAGTCAAGCACCCAGGAGACTGCACTGCCTCCTCTTACTCCCTTTGCACAGTGCTTGGTCATATTTAAATGATCAGACTTCATCTCAACAGGTAATTTTTCATCAGTCATGAAAATACTGCTCCTTCAGCTTTGACAGAGAAGTTCCCTTGAGCCCAGATCTCTGGTTTCAGAATTCACATACTGCATACTCAGTAACTCCTGACCACCCTGAGTAAGGGGGGATGACCCAGCCTGTTCCCTCTCTCTTAGTGGTCAGCAGGTCCAACATAAGAACTGAGAAAGGACAGAGGAGACAGTACCTGCTGGATGCAGAACTTCCGTACTGTGTAGTCTACCAGGACAGTCACATCCTCTACAGACACCCGAATATTCCCATAGGTCCAGCAGCCTTGGTCTGGCCAGTACTGGGCGCACTTGCACTGGGAAGAAAAAGACATGCATTTCCTGACCTTAGAACTCCTGCCCATGGCAGATGTAAAGGGCCCGGAAGGAAGAGCCCACAAAGCCCAGATTAAAGTCCCCCAGAGGGCCCTTTGACCTCTTCTCTACCTCAGTCAGCTGCACATTTACTTATTCAAATATGCCCTTTTCTCAAGTTCCTTAGCTGCCATCTATTGAGCACAGTTTCCTAATTTACACACAGCCCTAGTCCCATACTTCTCAATGTTTCCCACCCACACTCCCTTGGTTCAGGGCGAATCTGAAGCCATTTTACCTACAAAATCTGCACTTCCACAACATTTCAGGTCATGCTCTAGGAGAAAGCCTGTTTGAACCCCTCGAACCAGCAGCCTGCTATGAGTGAGCCACCAGGGTGGACTGATGCAGACTGCAAACCTGCCATGAGAGGCCTAGAGCTTTTACTGTTGCCTGGGCTTTGGATAGCTTCCAAGAGCCAGAGGTTTGGTTGGAAGAAACTAACCTAAAGCCCAGCCCTAGCAATGTCTTCCCACGCTACTGTGGAGCTGTTGATCATAACACCCGATACCCTAAGATCAAGGTGACTCAAGGGCCATCCTTGAGAAAGACTGTAACGAATAGGTATTTCTCTCTGGGGCTCGACCCCAGGACCCAGGATTGGCTCTGGTTGTGGCCCAGTGACGGAGCTGGTTAGGCCAGGCATGCACTTGGTAGCCACAAAAGGAAAAGGACCAGTTAGGAGGCTGCTTCCAGGATCAGGCCAAGGCCTCAAATACCCTTTGGCTTGCAGGGTCTCAGTTCGTAAAGCTTCCTCTGCTGATCCAGGATAAACCAAGGGCCTCAGCAGGTGGGGCAGAAAACCAGGGAAATAAGGGACTAGAGAAGCCAGGAGAAAAAAGCCCCTCTGTGGGCTGGGCACGGCGGCTCACACCTATAATCTCAGCACTTTGGGAGGCTGAGATGGGTGGATCATGAGGTCAGGAGATCGAGACCATCCTGCCTAACACGATGAAACCTCATCTCTACTAAAAAAATACAAAAAACTAGTTGGGCGTGGTGGCAGACGCCTGTAGTCCCAGGTACTCAGGAGGCTGAAGCAGGAGAATGGCGTGAACTCGGGAGGCGGAGCTTGCAGTGAGCTGAGATGGCACCACTGCCCTTCAGCCTAGGCGACAGAGCGAGACTCCGTCTCAAAAAAAAAAAAAAAGCCCCTCTGTGGCTTCTCCTTAGCTGATGGCCCAAGTTAGTCTCTTTCAGGCTGTTTTGGAATCAGGGTGCCTTGTTTGACTACCAAATACAGAGAATGTGCTCTAGGCACACACCTGAGGTTCATCTGAGGCTTCCAGACCACAGCAAAGTCTGGTAGACTTCAGCCTGTGTCTTTCTGGATGAACCACTGGTACAGCACCCACAAAGGGTAGACAGCCAGGCTTAAACTCAGAGCTTATATGCAGAGTGATCCCTCCGCTGTTCACACCCAATTTCTCCACTTACCTCCTTTCTCTCCTTCAGGTTGGTAACCATGACGATGGTGGCTGTGTTTTGTTCCCAGATCATCCTCCAGAAATCATTCACCGTTTCTTCTTTTGGTCCTAAAGTAGCCAAGAGCAAAAATAAAGAGAACATACACCAAGAAGAAAGATGCTGGGAGGCTGGGAACATCCATTCCCGACTTTTGGAAGCTTGTGCCCAAATGTGTCCAACTAAATATCCAACTCATGTATCCATCCACCCCATTACTAACTGAGTATTTTCCATGTTTCTACCATGTATATGCCAGACATTTCACTAGGATGCAGTTAGGGGGAAGGCTGTCAAAATATAAACAGAACACGAATGATGTCTCCCAAGGATATCACAGTTGGGAATTAGAAATAATGACTGCTGACAGAATACCTACATTATGGACCTCACAGTGAGCTAAGTGCTTCATATGGCATTTACTCCTTCCTATTATGCTCTGAGGTGGGTGTCATCAGCCCCAGAAAGGTTGGATGACTTGTTCAGGCTAGAATTCAAAATTTACCTCCCATATAACCTTTTTCAGGAAGTCACTAGAAAATTCTAAACAAAAATGAGAGGCAAACAGAGGAAAATAAATGAGATCCAACACAGCAGAGAAGCTAATGGAATTCCCAGGGTACTGGTCTTAGAATGATAACTCTACCAGAGGATAGAGAGCAACCAATCCACAGTGCAACTGAAGAAAAGATTCTAGAAGGATCCCAAGATAAAAAAATTAAACCTCATGTATCTAAAGATACTGAGAGAAGATATATACATCTGGTAAAGAGTTTGGGAGGAAAATCAGTGGTAGTTATATAAAAAACACAATGACTTCAAAAAAGGGGGAAAAAAACCTATACAAAAAATAACATAATACTGTTTTGGCTATGAATATTTGTAAACTCATAATAATAGTAAGTATCACCTTAACCCCAAATTGTGATTTGAGAGGATGGGAGAATGGGAGGATATGTGGGTACACGTCTATTTGACTGAGGGGGAGGTGCTCTGTAAGGGGATCAGATGATGTCATCTACCATAAGAAGCCAATAGGTAAAAATGGTTGCCCCAGGGGCATTAGACTAAAAAAGTGAAAAGAAAAGGGAGGAGAACTTTGTTTTTATAAATCTTGTAGTCCCTAATCACTCTTTCTCTTGAGACAAAGTCTCGCTCTGTCACCCAGGCTGCAGTGCAGTAGTGCAATCTCAGCTCACTGCAACCTCCGGCTCCCGGGTTCAAGTGATTCTTGTGCTTCAGCCTCCCAAGTAGCTGGGATCACAGGTGCGCGTCACAACGCCTGGCCAATTTTTAGTAGAGATGGGGTTTCACTATGTTGCCCACGCTGATCTTGAACTCCTGGGCTCAAACAATCCTCCTATCTTGGCCTCCCAAAGTGTTAGGATTACAGGCATGACCCACCTTGCCTGGCCTCAATTACTTTTTAATGCTGCAAACATCCACATATTTTTTCTAGGGTTCCAAGAGTGAAGACACTTGTTAGAACAGCAGGCCTGGAGATGTGTGTAGAACACATAAGGGACATAGTGCTGGGTCCCTGCTCTGAGGGTTCCTAGACCACCTATCTGAATAATGGTGAGGCTTAGGCCCATGAGCTGGGGGAGAACCAGCCTGGACCCTGTGAGGTGGCTGATCCTCTCTGGAAACTGATTCCTAATTCGAACTCTGAGCAGCCTGGCTGGAACCTAAGGTTAACTAGCACCAAGGACAGAGGGCCTCACTAGACTGTGTTTTGTGTATACGGCCTTTTCCAGTCTTTTTAATACACATATACAAAAAGACTTATTTTAATGGATTCCCGGATACTAAGTCATCAAGATGAAGGCTGTTAGTTGTAAACATGTATGACAGATTACAATTCTTTCAGGTGGTAAAAATTACAGAAAAGCTACAGCATTCTGGTTAATCCATTTAGCATTTGGGAGTAAAAACCCAAACCCATTATGGGATCATGGTTAAATCTAAGAGTAAAAAGTTGTCATTACTTTACCTTGTGCAGCAATGAATTTGTTCTTTTCTTGGTAGCCCTGGGGTGCAGGGAAGGAAAGAAAAAGAAAGAGAAAACCAAAAATGAATAGAAATGAAATTCTCCAGTCTGACTTGAACCAGTTAACAAAACCTGAAAAGGTTCAGGTACTTAAATAACCAAGTCTAGATATTCCCAAGGGATTAGCTTTGGAGCTAGGACTTAGAGTTTACAGAACTCAAATAGTCTAGGCAGTCTTCTCAAATCGAATTATAACATGTGGCGGCACTGCTTAACTAATACAGAGTAATGAGAATGAGGCAAAGCTACTGATCTTATGTTATGTTCAAGGCAAAGATGAAATGTGGCTCTCTGGCTCCTGAGATGTCTCTAGATTCTGAAAGCTGAATCTCAGTGGGCTCTAGGTGGTAGCTACATTCCTACCAGTAAAAAGAAACATGTCTAAAGATCCTATATATTCTAGGCTGGGCGTGGTGGCTCATGCCTGTAATCCCAACACTTTGGGAGGCCGAGGTGGCAGATCACCTGAAGTTGGGAGTTTGAGAAACCCCATCTCTACTAAAAACACAAAATTAGCAGGGTGTGGTGGTGCATGCCTGTAATCTCAGCTACTCAGGAGGCTGAGGCAGGAGAATTGCTTGAACCCCGGATGCAGAGGTTGCAGTGAGATCACACCGTTGAACTCCAGCCTGGGCAACAAGAGTGAAATTCCGTCTCAGAAAAAAAAAAAATCCTATATATTTTTAGACATCTAAAAATGAGTAAGGAAACTGGTTTCTCCTAAGGCTCTAGGCTGGAAGCTCACCTGCCAACTGTGCCACTGTCTCTGTTTCATCTCCTCCTGTGACCAGTGTTAGGTCAGCTGACCTATGTGTTTCCCAAACTACAAACCCCACTTTCCTCTGCCTTTCACCACTACTCCATGGTGCCTAGTTCCCTTCAAGATCCATGTGTGTGGTCTTAGTTCTCTATGCAAAAAGTTAAGTGGTTGCCAGGGGGGTGAGAATGGAGATTAATTGTATTTAGACACTGAAGTTCTTTTTGGGGTGAGCAATGTGCTCTAAAACTAAGGGGACAACAGCTAGAGTACAAGGTTCTTCTTTTGAGGGGATGACAATGTTCTGAAATTGACTGGTGATGGGCTGCATTTATCTGTGAATATACTAAAAAAACACTGAATTGTAAACTCTGGGTGAGATATATGGTATGTGAACTACATCTCAATAAAGTTGTTAGAAAATGTTCTAAAACATTTATGGTGATGGCTGCATAACTTGGTAAACTTACCAAAAATCACTGAATTCTCACTTAAAATGGATGAATTTTATGTTTTATATATTATACCTCAATAAAGTTAGGGGGAAAAAAGGTTTTGATAAGTGTTAACTAGCAACCCACAAAAAGGATGTAACAACGGCCTCTGAATTTGCTTCAGCAAAGGATGCTGCCCTACACACTAAGCCCAGAGAAAATTTGTTCCTCTTTCCCACTGGATCTCTATCTGTACATAACACTGTTGGCTGCCAAACCCTTCCTGAGCCATGCTTTACTCTTTGCCTTCTCAGATGCTCTCTTCTCTTGGTCTCCTTCCATCTCACCCATGGGCACCTGTTCAATGTGCCTGGCAGGGGCTGTGGGTCCAAGGTCTCTTTTCTTGCCCCACTCCTTTCTTTAATGACTTCCAAGTCCACAGCTCTAGAGTATTTCCTCTGAGCTCCATTTCAATATGACCAACTGTATGCTGGATACATCTACATGGATAAATCACCCTCCAGTCTCTCATATATAAATCAACCACCAATTCTTGCTAAATTCTACCTCCACGTAGTTTTCACTTCATTGCCGCTTTCTCATCAATCCTCATCATTTGTGACCTGCTATTGCAATAGCCCCCAATTGGTCTCTCCTAAATCCATGTTGTACATGATAGCCGCAGTGATCAATATGTAAATGTGGCCACACTACTCCTTGCCTTGAACACTTTTCAATGGTACCCCATGGCCTAGATAAATTCATCAAAACCTCTCAGCTGTACTGAAAACTGGCAGACACTATAAGGTGGCTCACTTAGCACCCACTCCTGCTCCCTTCTAGCCTGACTATCTTACAGCTAAATTTCCCAGACTCCCTAGCAGCTCAGCAATCCACGAGATCTAGCTTCTTCCTAGCAGATGCTCCCACACAGACTTGGGGTAGAAATGAGCAACATGAGATAATGACTGTGCTAGAAATCTGGTCTTTGGGCAAGCATAGTAGTAGAAGCATCCGGTTCTTCTGCAGCACTGTGCAGAGGTTTCACTAAGACAGTCACATGTTGCATACATCTATAGCTGCTCTGCTCTTTGCTGAGCAGCATCTAAGCCTGGCTCACTGGACCTTCCACAGGTTTTGTAAGATACCTAGTATCTTATAATAAACCCCTTTCTGCTTAAAAGAGTGGATGAAAGGTACACTCTGTAGTCTGCAAGTAAGAACCCCAATGGACACACTTGACATCCACTACCTTTCAAGATCAAGTCTCATCTCCCACCACTTCCCATCTTATACCTTATGACCTAAGACTGCTATTTCTAGTCTCTGTGACTTTGCTCATGTTTCTCCTTTGCTTTGAAGTTTCTGCCCAACTTTCTTCTCCTGAACTCTGACTCACTCTTCAATAATGAGCTCTACTGGGTTACCAGGTTGGGCTGAATGTTTTTTCTCTGAACTCCACAGAACCTGGCAATACCTCCTTTGCACACATAGCACATTACAGGAAATGACCTAACTACCTGTGTAGTATATGAGGGATTACATCTTACCTGTGTAACCTTTAAGCCTACCCACAGTGCTTGGCACACAGCAGGTGCTCAAAAAATGTTGACTGAGTTTAATAAACTGTGAAATCCAAATTTGTAATCTCTGCTCCCCACTTATGGTTAACCACAGGTTTTTCCCTGCTTTTGTTCCCTCACTGAGTTCATAAGGTCCCCCATTTAGCCCTCTTCGTCTAAACTCTGTCTACTAATAACTAATAACTGTCTAATAACCATCAAGGCATTATGGGATGCCCTAGTGTAAGCTCTAACTAAACATGGTCAAGGGATAAGCCTATTTCTTTCTACTGTGCTATTACCATGAAGAGATCCCCATCTCAGCTGCTTAACAGCCTTAACATACAATTAATTTTTGTCAATTTTCACCTTCAATGTGGGAAGGGACCAAACTGGTTACGGTGGCAGATGCTGCTGGTTACTAACTCAAAGCCATTCCTCACTTTATTCTTTGCCATCAGAGCCACAATTTTGTTTGAACATTAACCTTTCACTGGCTTGAAAGATGCCCATTCCCCAGGCTCAGAGGGGTAAATCATGATCATTCTCAAGGTCCTAGCCAGTGATTAGAGAGGGATGTGAACATGTGATCCAATCCTGGCCTGCTGGTCCTGAGGACAGGGTGGTGGGGAGGATTCTGTGAAAAGCCTTCCTCCCTAATAGACAGAAAATCATAGGCAGGTATGTTCCTCTTCTGTGCAGGATGCTGTGTTTACAAATAATGCTTGGGACTACTGCAGCCATCTTGTGACCATGAGACTGTTGACAGGGCTAAGCATAACTAAGTAGAAAGATGGAAGCACCTGGGTTTGTAAGGATGTCACTGACCTATGGAATCAGCCAACTCAAGAACTTGTCTGCATTTGCTTTCATATTATGAGACAAATATATGTTCCCAGCTGGGCACAGTGGCTCACATCTGTAATCCCAGCACTTTGGGAGGCAGAGGCAGGTGGATCACTTGAGGCCCGGAGTTCAAGACCAGCCTGGCCAACGTAGTAAAACACCGTCTCTACTAAAAACACAAAAAATTAGCTGAGCATGGTGGCACATGTCTGTAATCCCAGCTACTCGGGAGGCTGAGGCATGAGAATCACTTGAGCCCAGGAGGCAGAGGTCATAGTAAGCCAAGATCGCACCGCTACAATCCAGACTTGGTGTCAGGGTGAGACTGTCTCCAAAAAAAAAAAAAAAAAAAAAAAAAAAAAAAAAAAAAAAAAAAAAAAAAAAACAATGTTCCCATCTAGACAACTTTTAGTTGAGTATTCTCTTACCTGCAGCTGGACACACTAACTGATCTTGCGTTACTCTTCTGCGTAACATTAAAGTCAACCTATTCCACCTAATCTCTTCATCATGATCTTTGAAGTAAGTTCTAGGAATTCCTGCTGATTAATAGCCTTTCTCCATTTTCCTTATTGACTGCAGCAATTATTTGTCTAGTCAGGGTCCCTTTCCTTAAAACCACAAACATGTGAATATTAACGTTAAACATACATACAGGAACTTCAGCAAATTCACTCCAGTGAGAATGCCTGGACTGCCCCATTTCTGAAGTCCATCTAATAGCCTATTTTTTGGATACAACCTCTTTTTCTTTCATCTTTCTCCTTTTCTTATGCTGTTCTTTCGTTTTCTCAAGATCTCCAGTTCCTCAATCCTACCAGTTTTTCCTAGAATATTAGTTTATTCCTAACAACTTCCTGATGCTTTTCTTTTCCACTGAAACTGAAGCCCTTGGTTGACTACTTGAACCAGCAACTGACCTTCCCTTTTGTCTGAGTACCACATGTTCTCTGCATTTACCACCAATCCCAGGGTGCAGATGAAGAAAAAAAAAAGAAAAAACAAATCATACAACTCAGCACCCCCCAACCCCCATCAATGACATCCCATTGTAGGTAGGCAGGCCCTCAGTGCAGCTAGACATGCCCTTCACTTTCTCTCTTCAGTATCCTTTTCTCATGGACCTTAGAAGCTGTTCCAAACTTTCGCTGCTCTCATGTCACAGTCCCATCCCATTTGTTCAGTAGACAACCATGAAAACATAGGTGAGTTGCCTCAGCTTGCTTTATCCACACCTACGAGTCATCTCTATCCATTCTGTCCTCTCCTTTAACACTCTCAGAGGAAGAAACAGCCCTTCTTATGTTCACACTAATCTCTCCATCAGTGTTCTTTTTTTTTCTTATGGTAAAATACAACATAAAATTTACAAT
>NW_026088865.1:0-42042 GCF_024542745.1 Macaca thibetana thibetana | reverse complement strand
CTCAGAATGCCTCCATTCAGTTTTTATCTGAAGATATTTCCTTTTTCACTGTATCCCTCAATGCGCTCCCAAATATCACTTTGCAGACTCCACCAGAAGAGTGTTAGCAAACAGCTACAGGAACAGAAAGGTGGAACTCTGTGAGATGAACTCAGAGATCAGAAAGACATTCCTCAGAAATCTTATTTCTCGTTTTTATCTGGGGATATTTCCTTTGGTTGCCTACTCCTCCAAGGGATCCGAAATATCGGTTCTCAGATTCAAAAAAAACTGGACTAGCAAACAGCTCAGTGAAATACAGCTGTAACTCAGTGAGTTGCACTCACACATCACAAAGCAGTTTCTCAGAAAGCTTCTGACTGCTTTTTATCTGAATATATTTCCTTTGTCACAGTGAGCTTCATTGGGCAAAGAAATATCCCACTGCAGATTTCAAGAAAACTGTGTTAGCACACTGATCAAAGAACAGAAATGTGTATCTCTGTGAGTGGCATTCACACGTCTCAATGTAGATTCGCAGAACCCTTCTTTTCATTTTATCTGAAGAGATTTCCGTTCTCACTGTAGCCGTCCATGCGCTCCCAAATATCACATAGCAGATCCCATGAGAAGAGTGTTAGCAAACAGCTACATGAACAGGAAACTGGAATGAATGCGCAAGTCACATGGTATTTTCTCAGAACGCTTCCATTCAGTTTTTATCTGAAGATATTTCCTTTTTCACTGTATCCCTCAGAGTGCTCCGAAATATCACGTTGCAGATTCCACCAAAAGAGTGTTAGGAAACAGGTACATGAACAGAAAGGTGGAACTCTGTAAGATGAACTCAGAATCAGAAAACCATATCCTCGGATCAAAATGAGAAAGAAGCTTTCTGAGAAACTTCTTTGCGTTCTGAGCTTTCATCTCACAGAGTTACAGCTTTCCCCTCAAGAAGCCTTTCGCTAAGATTGTTCTTGTGGAATTTGCAAAGTGATATTTGGAAGCCCATGGAGGGCTATGGTGAAAAGGGAAATATCCGCAGATTAAAACTGGAAAGAAGCCATTCTCTAAGACTGTTCTTGTGGAATTTGCAAAGAGATATTTGGAAGACAATAGAGGCCTATGGTGAAAAGAAAATATCCTCAGATGAAAACTGGAAAGAAGCTTTCTGAGAAACTGCTTTGTGATGTGTGACTTCCACTCACTGAGTTACAGCTGTATTTCGTGGAGCTGTTTGCTAGCCTTATTTCTGTGGAATCTGAGAACTGATATTTCGGATCCCTTTGAAGACTATAGGGCCAAAGGAAATATCCTCCGATCAAAATGAGAAAGAAGCTTTCTGAGAAACTTCTTTGTGATCTGTGAATTCATCTCACAGAGTTACAGCTTTCCCCTCAAGAAGCCTTTCTCTAAGACTGTTCTTGTGGAATTTTCAAAGTGATATTTGGAAGATCATGGAGGGCTATGGTGAAAAGGAAATATCCTCAGATAAAAACTGGAAAGAAGCTTTCTGAGAAACTGCTTTGTGTTCTGTGAATTCATCTCACAGAGTTACAGCTTTCCCCTCCATCCTTTCGCTAGCCTTATTCTTGGGGAATTGCAAACAGATATTTGGAAGCCCATGGAGGACTATGGGCCAAAGGAAATATCCTCCGATAAAAAGGGAAAGAAGCTTTCTGAGAAACTTCTTTGTGTTCTGTGAATTCATCCTACAGAGTTACAGCTTTCCCCTCCAGAAGCCGTTCGCTAAGACTGTTCTTGTGGAATTTGCAAAGGGATATTTGGAAACCCACAGTGGCCTATGGTGAAAAAGAAAATATCCTCAGATGAAAACTGGAAAGAAGATTTCTGAGAAACTGCTTTGTGATGTGTGACTTCCACTCACTGAGTTACAGCTGTATTTCGTGGATCTGTTTGCTAGCCTTATTTCTGTGGAATCTGAGAACTGATATTTCGGATCCCTTTGAAGACTATAGGGCCAAAATAAATATCCTCCAATCAAAATGAGAAAGAAGCTTTCAGAGAAACTTCTTTGTGATCTGTGAATTCATCTCACAGAGTTACAGCATTCCCCTCAGAAGCCTTTCGCTAAGACAGTTCTTGTGGAATTGGCAAAGTGATATTTGGAAGCCCATAGAGGGCTATGGTGAAAAGGGAAATATCCTCAGATGAAATCTGGAAAGAAGCTTTCTGAGAAACTGCTTTGTGTTCTGTGAATTCATCTCACAGAGTTACATCTTTATTTCGTGAATCTCTTTGCTAGCCTTATTTCTGTGGAATCTGAAACAGATATTTCGGATCCCATTGAAACTATAGGCCAAAGGAAATATCCTCCGATAACAAAGAGAAAGAAGCTTTCTGAGAAACTTCTTTGTGTTCTGTGAAATCATCTCACAGAGTTACAGCTTTCCCCTCAAGAAGCCTTTCGCTAAGACAGTTCTTGTGGAATTGGCAAAGTGATATTTGGAAGCCCATAGAGGGCTATGGTGAAAAAGGAAATATCCTCAGATGAAATCTGGAAAGAAGCTTTCTGAGAAACTGCTTAGTGTTCTGTTAATTCATCTCACAGAGTTACATCTGTATTTCGTGGATCTCTTTGCTAGCTAGCCTTATTTCTGTGGAATCTGAACAGATATTTCGGATCCCTTTGAAGACTATAGGGCCAAAGGAAAATATCCTCCGATAACAAAGAGAAAAGAAGCTTTCTGAGAAACTTCTTTGTGTTCTGTGAAATCATCTCACAGAGTTACAGCTTTCCCCTCAAGAAGCCTTTCGCTAAGACAGTTCTTGTGGAATTGGCAAAGTGATATTTGGAAGCCCATAGAGGGCTATGGTGAAAAGGGAAATATCCTCAGATAAAATCTGGAAAGAAGCTTTCTGAGAAACTGCTCTGTGATATGTGATTTCTGTGGAATCTGAGAACAGATATTTCGGATCCCTTTGAAGACTATAGGACCAAAGGAAATATCCTCCGATAACAAAAAAGAAAGAAGCTTTCTGAGAAACTTCTTTGTGTTCTGTGAAATCATCTCACAGAGTTACAGCTTTCCCTCAAGAAGCTTTCGCTAAGACAGTTCTTGTGGAATTGGCAAAGTGATATTTGGAAGCCCATAGAGGGCTATGGTGAAAAAGGAAATATCCTCAGATGAAATCTGGAAAGAAGCTTTCTGAGAAACTGCTTAGTGTTCTGTTAATTCATCTCACAGAGTTACATCTGTATTTCGTGGATCTCTTTGCTAGCCTTATTTCTGTGGAATCTGAGAACAGATATTTCGGATCCCTTTGAAGACTATAGGGCCAAAGGAAATATCCTCCGATAACAAAGAGAAAGAAGCTTTCTGAGAAACTTCTTTGTGTTCTGTGAAATCATCTCACAGAGTTACAGCTTTCCCCTCAAGAAGCCTTTCGCTAAGACAGTTCTTGTGGAATTGGCAAAGTGATATTTGGAAGCCCATAGAGGGCTATGGTGAAAAAGGAAATATCCTCAGATGAAATCTGGAAAGAAGCTTTCTGAGAAACTGCTTAGTGTTCTGTTAATTCATCTCACAGAGTTACATCTGTATTTCGTGGATCTCTTTGCTAGCCTTATTTCTGTGGAATCTGAGAACAGATATTTCGGATCCCTTTGAAGACTATGGGGCCAAAGGAAATATCCTCCGATAACAAAGAGAAAGAAGCTTTCTGAGAAACTTCTTTGTGTTCTGTGAAATCATCTCACAGAGTTACAGCTTTCCCCTCAAGAAGCCTTTCGCTAAGACAGTTCTTGTGGAATTGGCAAAGTGATATTTGGAAGCCCATAGAGGGCTATGGTGAAAAAGGAAATATCCTCAGATGAAATCTGGAAAGAAGCTTTCTGAGAAACTGCTTAGTGTTCTGTTAATTCATCTCACAGAGTTACATCTGTATTCGTGGATCTCTTTGCTAGCCTTATTTCTGTGGAATCTGAGAACAGATATTTCGGATCCCTTTGAAGACTATAGGGCCAAAGGAAATATCCTCCGATAACAAAGAGAAAGAAGCTTTCTGAGAAACTTCTTTGTGTTCTGTGAAATCATCTCACAGAGTTACAGCTTTCCCCTCAAGAAGCCTTTCGCTAAGACAGTTCTTGTGGAATTGGCAAAGTGATATTTGGAAGCCCATAGAGGGCTATGGTGAAAAAGGAAATATCCTCAGATGAAATCTGGAAAGAAGCTTTCTGAGAAACTGCTCTGTGATGTGTGACTTCCACTCACTGAGTTACATCTGTATTTCGTGGATCTGAGAACTTTTGCTAGCCCTTATTTCTGTGGAATCTGAGAAAGAAGCTTTCTGATATTTCGGATCCCAGCTTTCCTCTAAGAAGACTATAGGGAGTTCAAAGGAAATATCCTCCGATAACAAATCCTCAGAGAAAAGAAGCTTTCTGAGAAAACTTCTTTTGTGATCTTGAATTCATCTCAGAGAGTTACAGCTTTCCCCTCAAGAATAATCCTTTCGCTAAGACTGTTCTTGTTTAATTGGCAAAGTGAATTTGGAAGCCCCATAAGGGCTATGGGTGAAAAAGGAAAATATCCTCAGATGTTGAAGCTGGAAAAGAAGCTTTCTGAGAAACGGCTTTGTGTTCTGTGTAATTCACTCACAGAGTTTACATAACTGTATTTCGTGGATCTCTTTGCTAGCCTTATTTCTGTGGAATCTGAGAAACAGATATTTCGGATCCCTTTGAAGACTAGACGGCCAAAGGAAAATATCCTCCGATAACAAATGAGAAAGAAGCTTTTCTGAGGAAACTTCTTTGTGTTCTGTGAAATCATCTCACAGAGAGTTACAGCTTTCCCCTCAAGAAGCCTTTTCGCTAAGACAGTTCTTGAGGAATTGGCAAAGTGTGCATTTGGAAGCCCAAAGAGGGCTATGGTTTTAAAAAGGAAATATCTCCTCAGATAAATCTGGGAAAGAAGCTTTCTGAGAACCTGCTTATGTTCTTTTAATTCATCTCACAGAGTTACATCTGTATTTCGTGGAAGCTCTTTCGCTAGTCTATTTTGTGGAATCTGTAAACAGATATTTAGAATCCCTTGAAGACCTATAGCATGCCAAAGGAAATATCCTCCGATAACAAAGAGAATAGAAGCTTCTGAGAAACGTTCTTTGTGTTTCTGTGATATCATCTCACAGAGTTACAGCTGTTCCCCTCAGAAGCCTTTCTCGCTAAGACTTAGTTCTTGTGGAATTGGCAAAGTGAATTTGGAAGCCCACAGAAGACTATGGTGAATTAGGAAATATCCTCACGATGAAACTCTGGAAAGAAGTTTTCTGAGAAACTGCTTATGTTCTGTTAATTCATCTCACAGAGTGTACTTCTGTATTTCGTGGATACTGCTTTGCTACCTTATTTCTAGTGGAATCTAAGAACTGATAGGTCGAGATTCCCTTTGAAGGGCAATAGGGCCAAAGGGAAATATCCTCCGTTTAACAAAGAGAAAGACGTTTCTGAGAAACTTCTTGTGTTCTGTGAATATCATCTCACACGAGTTACAGCTTTCCCCTCAAGAAGCCTTTCGCTAAGACAGTTCTTGTGGAATTGCATAAGTGATATTTGGAAGCCCTTAGAGAGGCTATGTTGAATAAAGGAATATGCCTCAGATGAAATATGGAAAGAAGCTTTCTGAGAAACGCTCTAGTGTTCTGTTAATTCCCATCTCACAGAGTTACATCTGTTTTTCGTGGAGTCTCTTTGCTAAGCCTTATTGCGGTGGAATCTGAGAAACAGATATTTCAGATGCCCCTATTTGAAGACGATAGGGGCCAAAGGGTTATATCCTCCGAATAACGTAAAAGAAAGAAGCTTTCTGAGAAACTTCTTTGGGTTCTGTGAAAATCATCTCACTGAGTTACAGCTTTCCCCTCAAGAAGCCTTTTGCTAAGACAGTTCTTGTGAAATTGGCACAAAGTGAATTTCTTGGAAAAAAGCCCAGTAGACAGCTATGGTGATAAAAAAAAAGGTAATATATCCTCAGCTGAAAATCTGGGGAAAATAGCTTTTCCTGAGGGTAATGCTTAAGTGTTCTCTAAATTCATCTCACAGAGTTACATCTGGTTTTCGTGGGTTCTCTGTTGCTAACCAGTAATTTCGGTGGGAACATCAGGTATAATGCATGATAGTTTCACGATTTCCAGTTGGATTGACAGAGAGGTCCAAAGGAAAGATCCTCCGATAACAAAAAAGAAAGAAATGAAGCTTTCGTGAGGAAACTTCTTTGTGTTTCTGAAATCCTATCTCCCAGTGTTACAAGCTTTCCCCGCAGATGGCCTTTCGCTAAGACAGATTCTTGGGTTATTGGCAAAGTGATGAGGTGGAATCCTATAGAGGTGTATGGTGAAATAAAGAAATATGCTTCAGCATTGAATATCTGGAAATAAGCGTTCTCGATTATAACTGGCTTAGTTGCTTTTAATTGCAGCTCACAAATGTACAAGTTTTTCGTGATCGCTCGTGCTAGCCTTATTTCTTGAATCTGAGTACAATATTGCGGAGTCCCTTCGATAGACTGTAGGGTGCAATGGAAAATCCTCCCGCCATAACATTTGAGAAAGAAGCTGCCATTTCTGAGATATCTTCCTTTGTGTTCTGTGAATTCAATCGCACAGAGTTAACAGCGTTTCCGCGGCCCTCAAGAAGCCTTTCGCTAAGTATCTAGTTCCTTGTGAAATTGCCAAAGTGATATTGGAAGACCATAGTGGTTATGTGAAAAAGGATAGATCCTCCAATTAACTCTGTAAAAATAAGCCGTTCTGAGAAACTGCTTAGGTTCTTTAGATTCACTCACTAGACTACGACATCCGTGTGAGTGCTGTGATCTCTTTTGTAAGTCCTTAGTATTCTGTGAATCTGAGAACGAGTATATTTCGAGCCTTACAAGTTCAGAAGCAAAAGAAATACCTACCCCGAGAACTTAGAAGAAGAAGCGTTGTCTGAAAACTTCTTAGTTTCGGTGGAAAGGAAGCCAGCAGTGTTACAGCCTTTCTCCACTCATTAAGCCTTTCCGCTACAACAGTTCTTGTGTATTGCCACCTGAGATTTGGAAGGCCTAAAAGTGGTGCAATGGTGAAAAAGGAAATTACCCTCATGATGAAAATATGGGAATGAAGGCTCTATCTACGAATCTGGCTTAGTGTTCTGTTAATTCCATCTCATTGCGAGATTATTTGCTGCCATTTCGTGGATCTCACTTTGCTATGCTTTATTTCTGGTGGAATCTGAGAACAGATATTTCGGATCCCTTTAATCGTCTATAGGGCACCAAAGGAAATAATCCTCCAGAAAACTAAGAGAAAGTTACTGTGTCCTTGAGTATATACGTCTCTTTGTGTTCTTAAATCATCTCACTGCAGAGGTTACAGCTTTCCTCTAAACGCTTTCCGTAAGATCATGTTTCTTGTGGAATTGGCAAACTTGTGAGATTTGGAAGCCCTTAGAGGCTATGGTGGAAAAAGGAAATATCCTCAATTGAAACTCTGAAAGAAGGCTTTCTGATGAAACTGCTTAGTGTACTGTTATTTTCAGCTGCACAGCAGTTTACATCTGTATTGGTCGATCACGGTCATTGCTAGCCTTATTGGCTGTGATTCTGAGAGACCAGATATTTCGGATCCCTTTGAAGACTACTAGGGCCAAAGTAAATAAGATCCTCCGATTTATCAAAAAAAGAACTTCTTGAAGAAACGTCTTTGTGTTCTGTGATATCATCTCACAGAGTTACAGCTTTCCCCTCACGTTGCCGGGCGCCTAGACAGTTCTTGTGGAATTGGCAAAGTGATTTTTGGGCGAAGCCCATAGAGGGAGTCTATGGTGAAAAAATAGAATATCCTCAGAGGAAATCTGGAAAGAAGCTTTCTGAAAAACAGCTTAGTGTTCGTGTTAATTCATCTCACAGAGTTACATCTGTATTTCGTGGATATCTTTGCTAGCCTTATTTCTGTGGAATCTGAGAACAGATATTTCGCGATCCCTTGAAGGACTATAGGGCCAAAGGAAATATCTCCGATAACAAAGAGGGGAAAGAAGCTTTCTGAGAAACTTCTTTGTGTTCCTGTGTAAATCATCTCACAGAGTTACAAGCCTTTCCCCTCAAGAAGCCTTTCGCTAAGACAGTTCTTGTGGAATTGGCAAAGTGATATTTGGGAAGCCCTTAGCCTGGGCTATGGGGGAAAAGGAAATATCCTCAAGATGAAATCTGGAATGAAGCTTTCTGAGAAACTGCTTAGTGTTCTGGTATGTCATTCTCACAGAGTTACATCTGTATTTCGTGGATCTCTTTGCTAGCCTTTATTCCGTGAATCTGAGAACAATATTATCGGATCCCTTGTTGGAAGCACTAATAGCCAAAGAAATATCCTCACGATACAAAGAGAAAGAAGCCTTTCTGAAAAAACTTCTCTTGTGTTCTGTGAAATCATCTCACAGATTACAGCTTTTCCCTCAAGAACCTTTCGCTAAGACAGTTCTTGTGGAATTGGCAAAAATGATATTTGAAGCCCATAGAGGCTATGGTGAAAAAATAATCCTCAGATGAAATCTGGAAAGAACTTTCTCCGTGATTAAAAACAAAACCGCTTAGGGGAGGGTGTTCCTGTGACGTATTCCATCTCACAAGTTACATCTGTATTTCGTGGATCTCTGTGCTAGCCTTATTTCTGTGGGAATCTGAGAACCGAGATATTTTCGGCGGATCCCTTTGAAGACTATAGGCCAAAGGAATTATCCCTCCTACACGATAACAAAGAGAAAGAAGCTTTCATGAGAAACTTTCTTTGTGTTCTGGCTGAAATCATCTCACTAGAGTTTACAGCTTTCCCCCACTCAAGAAGCCTTTCCCGCTAAGGCACAGTTCTTGTGGATTGGCAAAGGTGATATTTGGAAGCCCATAGAGGGCTATGGGTGAAAAAGGAAATATCCTCAGATAAATCTGGAAAGAAGCTTTCTGAGAAACTGCTGAGTGTTCTGTGAATTCATGCTCACACGAGTTTTTTTTACATCTTATCGCTGTATTTCGTGGATCTCTTTGCTACCTTATTTCTGGCTGGAATCTGAGAACAGGATTATTTCATCCCTTTTGATAAAGACATATAAGGGCCAAAGGAAATATCCTGCGATAACAAAGAGAAAGAAGCTTTCCTGAGAAAACTCTTTGTGTGTCTTGAAATCATCTCACAGAGATTACACAGGCCTTCCCCGGTCAAAGAAGCCTTTCGCTAAGACAGTTCTTGTGGAATTGGGCAAAGTGATATTTGGAAGCCCAGAGAGGGCTATGGTGAAAAAAGGAAATATCCTCAGATGAAATGAAATCTGGAAAGAAGCTTTCTGAGAAACTGCTCTAGTGTTCTGTGAATTCATCTCACAGAGTTTACATCTGTATTTCGTGATCTCTTTGCTAGCCTTATTTCTGTGGAATCTGAGAACAGATATTTCGGATCCCTTTGAAGACTATAGGGCCAAAGGAAATATCCTCCGCCATAACAAAGAGAAAGAAGCTTTCTGAGAAACTTCTTTGTGTTCTGTGAAATCATCTCACAGAGTTACAGCTTTCCCCTCAAGAAGCCTTTCGCTAAGACAGTTCTTGTGGAATTGGCAAAGTGATATTTGGAAGCCCATAGAGCTATGGTGAAAAAGGAAATAATCCTCAGATGAAATCTGGAAAGAAGCTTTCTGAGAAACTGCTTAGTGTTCTGTTAATTCATCTCACAGAGTTACATCTGTATTTCGTGGATCTCTTTGCTAGCCTTATTTCTGTGGAATCTGAGAACAAGATATTTCGGATCCCTTGGAAGACTATAGGGCCAAAGGAAATATCCTCCGATAACAAAGAGAAAGAAGCTTTCTGAGAAACTTCTTGTGTTCTGTGAAATCATCTCACAGAGTTACAGCTTTCCCCTCAAGAAGCCTTTCGCTAAGACAGTTCTTGTGGAATTGGCAAAGTGATATTTGGAAGCCCATAGAGGGCTATGGTGAAAAAGGAAATATCCTCAGATGAAATCTGGAAAGAAGCTTTCTGAGAAACTGCTTAGTGTTCTGTTAATTCATCTCACAGAGTTACATCTGTATTTCGTGGATCTCTTTGCTAGCCTTATTTCTGTGGAATCTGAGAACAGATATTTCGGATCCCTTTGAAGACTATAGGGCCAAAGGAAATATCCTCCGATAACAAAGAGAAAGAAGCTTTCTGAGAAACTTCTTTGTGTTCTGTGAAATCATCTCACAGAGTTACAGCTTTCTCCTCAAGAAGCCTTTCGCTAAGACAGTTCTTGTGGAATTGGCAAAGTGATATTTGGAAGCCCATAGAGGGCTATGGTGAAAAGGAAATATCCTCAGATGAAATCTGGAAAGAAGCTTTCTGATAAACTGCTTAGTGTTCTGTTAATCACTCAGCTTGCTCACAGAGTTACAGTCATGTAATTCGTGGATCTCTTTGCTAGCCTTATTTCTGTGGAATCTGAGAACAGATATTTCGGATCCCTTTGAATACTATAGGGCCAAAGGAAATATCCTCCGATAACAAAGAGAAAGAAGCTTTCTGAGAAACTTCTTTGTGTTCTTTGAAATCATCTCACAGAGTTACAGCTTTCCCCTCAAGAAGCCTTTCGCTAAGACAGTTCTTGTGGAATTGGCAAAGTGATATTTGGAAGCCCAAGAGGCTATGGTGAAAAAGGAAATATCCTCAGATGAAATCTGAAAGAAGCTTTCTGAGAAACTGCTTAGTGTTCTTGTTAATTCATCTCACAGAAGTTACATCTGTAATTTCGTGGATCTCTTTGCTAGCCTTATTTCTGTGGAATCTGAGTAAACATATATTTCGGATCCCTTTTGAAGACTATAGGCCAAAGGAAATATCCTCCGATAACAAAGAGAAAGAAGCTTTCTGAGAAACTTCTTTGTGTTCTGTGAAATCATCTCACAGAGTTACAGCTTTCCCCTCAAGAAGCCTTTCGCTAAGACAGTTCTTGTGGAATTGGCAAAGTGATATTTGGAAGCCCATAGAGGGCTATGGTGAAAAAGGAAATATCCTCAGATGAAATCTGGAAAGAAGCTTTCTGAGAAACTGCTTAGTGTTCTGTTAATTCATCTCACAGAGTTACAACTTTTTCGTGGATCTCTTTGCTAGCCTTATTTCTGTGGAATCTGAGAACAGATATTTCGGATCCCTTTGAAGACTATAGGTGCCAAAGGAAAATATCCTCCGATAACAAAGAGAAAGAAGCTTTCTCTGAGAAACTTCTTTGTGTTCTGTGAAATCATCTCACAAGAGTTACAGCTTTCCCCCCCCCTCAAGAAGAAGCCTTTCGCTAAGACAGTTCTTTGTCAGTGGAATTGGCAAAGTGATATTTGGAAGCCCATAGAGGGGGCTATGGTGAAAAAGGAAATATCCTCAGATGAAAACTGGAAAGAAGCTTTCTGAGAAACTGCTTAGTGTTCTGTTAATTCATCTCACAGAGTTACATCTGTATTTCGTGGATCTCTTTTGCTAGCCTTATTTCTGTGGAATCTGAGAACAGATATTTTCGGATCCCTTTGAAGACTATAGGGCCAAAGAAATATCCTCCGATAACAAAGAGAAAGAAGCTTTCTGAGAAACTTCTTTGGTTCTGTGAAATCATCTCACAGAGTTACAGCTTTCCCCTTCAAGAAGCCTTTCGCTAAGACAGTTCTTGTGAATTGGCAAAGTGATATTTGGAAGCCCATAGAGGGCTATGGTGAAAAAGGAAATATCCTCAGATAAATCTGGAAAGAAGCTTTCTGAGAAACTGCTAGTGTTCTGTTAATTCATCTCACAGAGTTACATCTGTATTTTCGTGGATCTCTTTGCTAGCCTTATTTCTGTGGAATCTGAGAACAGATATTTCGGATCCCTTTGAAGACTATAGGGCCAAAGGAAATATCCTCCGATAACAAAGAGAAAGAAGCTTTCTGAGAAACTTCTTTGTGTTCTGTGAAATCATCTCACAGAGTTACAGCTTTCCCCTCAAGAAGCCTTTCGCTAAGACAGTTCTTGTGGAATTGGCAAAGTGATATTTGGAAGCCCATAGAGGGCTATGGTGAAAAAGGAAATATCCTCAGATGAAATCTGGAAAGAAGCTTTCTGAGAAACTGCTTAGTGTTCTGTTAATTCATCTCACAGAGTTACATCTGTATTTTCTGGATCTCTTTGCTAGCCTTATTTCTGTGGAATCTGAGAACAGATATTTTGATCCCTTTGAAGACTATAGGGCCAAAGGAAATATCCTCCGATAACAAAGAGAAAGAAGCTTTCTGAGAAACTTCTTTTGTGTTCTGTGAAATCATCTCAAAGAGTTACATTTTCCCCCTCAAGAAGCCTTTCGCTAAGACAGTTCTTGTGGAATTGGCAAAGTGATATTTGGAAGCCCATAGAGGGCTATGGTGAAAAAGGAAATATCCTCAGATGAAATCTGGAAAGAAGCTTTCTGAGAAACTGCTTAGTGTTCTGTTAATTCATCTCACAGAGTTACATCTGTATTTCGTGATCTCTTTGCTAGCCTTATTTCTGTGGAATCTGAGAACAGATATTTCGGATCCCTTTGAAGACTATAGGGCCAAAGGAAATATCCTCCGATAACAAAGAGAAAGAAGCTTTCTGAGAAACTTCTTTGTGTTCTGTGAAATCATCTCACAGAGTTACAGCTTTCCCCTCAAGAAGCCTTTCGCTAAGACAGTTCTTGTGGAATTGGCAAAGTGATATTTGGAAGCCCATAGAGGGCTATGGTGAAAAAGGAAATATCCTCAGATGAAATCTGGAAAGAAGCTTTCTGAGAAACTGCTTAGTGTTCTGTTAATTCATCTCACAGAGTTACATCTGTATTTCGTGGATCTCTTTGCTAGCCTTATTTCTGTGGAATCTGAGAACAGATATTTCGGATCCCTTTGAAGACTATAGGCCAAAGGAAATATCCTCCGATAACAAAAGAGAAAGAAGCTTTCTGAGAAACTTCTTTGTGTTCTGTGAAATCATCTCACAGAGTTACAGCTTTCCCCTCAAGAAGCCTTTCGCTAAGACAGTTCTTGTGGAATTGGCAAAGTGATATTTGGAAGCCCATAGAGGGCTATGGTGAAAAAGGAAATATCCTCAGATGAAATCTGGAAAGAAGCTTTCTGAGAAACTGCTTAGTGTTCTGTTAATTCATCTCACAGAGTTACATCTGTATTTCGTGGATCTCTTTGCTAGCCTTATTTCTGTGGAATCTGAGAACAGATATTTCGGATCCCTTTGAAGACTATAGGGCCAAAGGAAATATCCTCCGATAACAAAGAGAAAGAAGCTTTCTGAGAAACTTCTTTGTGTTCTGTGAAATCATCTCACAGAGTTACAGCTTTCCCCTCAAGAAGCCTTTTTCTAAGACAGTTCTTGTGGAATTGGCAAAGTGATATTTGGAAGCCCATAGAGGGCTATGGTGAAAAAGGAAATATCCTCAGATGAAATCTGGAAAGAAGCTTTCTGAGAAACTGCTTAGTGTTCTGTTAATTCATCTCACAGAGTTACATCTGTATTTCGTGGATCTCTTTGCTAGCCTTATTTCTGTGGAATCTGAGAACAGATATTTCGGATCCCTTTGAAGACTATAGGGCCAAAGGAAATATCCTCCGATAACAAAGAGAAAGAAGCTTTCTGAGAAACTTCTTTGTGTTCTGTGAAATCATCTCACAGAGTTACAGCTTTCCCCTCAAGAAGCCTTTCGCTAAGACAGTTCTTGTGGAATTGGCAAAGTGATATTTGGAAGCCCATAGAGGGCTATGGTGAAAAAAGGAAATATCCTCAGATGAAATCTGGAAAGAAGCTTTCTGAGAAACTGCTTAGTGTTCTGTTAATTCATCTCACAGAGTTACATCTGTATTTCGTGGATCTCTTTGCTAGCCTTATTTCTGTGGAATCTGAGAACAGATATTTCGGATCCCTTTGAAGACTATAGGGCCAAAGGAAATATCCTCCGATAACAAAGAGAAAGAAGCTTTCCTGAGAAACTTCTTTGTGTTCTGTGAAATCATCTCACAGAGTTACAGCTTTCCCCTCAAGAAGCCTTTCGCTAAGACAGTTTCTTGTGGAATTGGCAAAGTGATATTTGGAAGCCCATAGAGGGCTATGGTGAAAAAGGAAATATCCTCAGATGAAATCTGGAAAGAAGCTTTCTGAGAAACTGCTTAGTGTTCTGTTAATTCATCTCACAGAGTTACATCTGTATTTCGTGGATCTCTTTGCTAGCCTTATTTCTGTGGAATCTGAGAACAGATATTTCGGATCCCTTTGAAGACTATAGGGCCAAAGGAAATATCCTCCGATAACAAAGAGAAAGAAGCTTTCTGAGAAACTTCTTTGTGTTCTGTGAAATCATCTCACAGAGTTACAGCTTTCCCCTCAAGAAGCCTTTCGCTAAGACAGTTCTTGTGGAATTGGCAAAGTGATATTTGGAAGCCCATAGAGGGCTATGGTGAAAAAGGAAATATCCTCAGATGAAATCTGGAAAGAAGCTTTCTGAGAAACTGCTTAGTGTTCTGTTAATTCATCTCACAGAGTTACATCTGTATTTCGTGGATCTCTTTGCTAGCCTTATTTCTGTGGAATCTGAGAACAGATATTTCGGATCCCTTTGAAGACTATAGGGCCAAAGGAAATATCCTCCGATAACAAAGAGAAAGAAGCTTTCTGAGAAACTTCTTTGTGTTCTGTGAAATCATCTCACAGAGTTACAGCTTTCCCCTCAAGAAGCCTTTCGCTAAGACAGTTCTTGTGGAATTGGCAAAGTGATATTTGGAAGCCCATAGAGGGCTATGTGAAAAAGGAAATATCCTCAG
This sequence comes from Macaca thibetana thibetana, assembly GCF_024542745.1. Lineage (NCBI taxonomy): Eukaryota > Metazoa > Chordata > Mammalia > Primates > Cercopithecidae > Macaca > Macaca thibetana. The sequence goes on along the minus strand of NW_026088865.1, from coordinate 27,224 downwards.
ATGAAATCTGGAAAGAAGCTTTTCTGAGAAACTGCTCTAGTGTTCTGTTCTTAATTCATCTCACAGAGTTACATCTGTATTTCGTGGATCTCTTTGCTAGCCTTATTTCACTGTGGAATCTGAGAACAGATATTTCGGATCCCTTTGAAGACTATAGGGCCAAAGGAAATATCCTCCGATAACAAAGAGAAAGAAGCTTTCTGAGAAACTTCTTTGTGTTCTGTGAAATCATCTCACAGAGTTACAGCTTTCCCCTCAAGAAGCCTTTCGCTAAGACAGTTCTTGTGGAATTGGCAAAGTGATATTTGGAAGCCCATAGAGGGCTATGGTGAAAAAGGAAATATCCTCAGATGAAATCTGGAAAGAAGCTTTCTGAGAAACTGCTTAGTGTTCTGTTAATTCATCTCACAGAGTTACATCTGTATTTTCGTGGATCTCTTTGCTAGCCTTATTTCTGTGGAATCTGAGAACAGATATTTCGGATCCCTTTGAAGACTATAGGGCCAAAGGAAATATCCTCCGATAACAAAGAGAAAGAAGCTTTCTGAGAAACTTCTTTGTGTTCTGTGAAATCATCTCACAGAGTTACAGCTTTCCCCTCAAGAAGCCTTTCGCTAAGACAGTTCTTGTGGAATTGGCAAAGTGATATTGGGAAGCCCATAGAGGGCTATGGTGAAAAAGGAAATATCCTCAGATGAAATCTGGAAAGAAGCTTTCTGAGAAACTGCTTAGTGTTCTGTTAATTCATCTCACAGAGTTACATCTGTATTTCGTGGATCTCTTTGCTAGCCTTATTTCTGTGGAATCTGAGAACAGATATTTCGGATCCCTTTGAAGACTATAGGGCCAAAGGAAATATCCTCCGATAACAAAGAGAAAGAAGCTTTCTGAGAAACTTCTTTGTGTTTCTGTGAAATCATCTCACAGAGTTACAGCTTTCCCCTCAAGAAGCCTTTCGCTAAGACAGTTCTTGTGGAATTGGCAAAGTGATATTTGGAAGCCCATAGAGGGCTATGGTGAAAAAGGAAATATCCTCAGATGAAATCTGGAAAGAAGCTTTCTGAGAAACTGCTTAGTGTTCTGTTAATTCATCTCACAGAGTTACATCTGTATTTCGTGGATCTCTTGCTAGCCTTATTTCTGTGGAATCTGAGAACAGATATTTCGGATCCCTTTGAAGACTATAGGGCCAAAGGAAATATCCTCCGATAACAAAGAGAAAGAAGCTTTCTGAGAAACTTCTTTGTGTTCTGTGAAAATCATCTCACAGAGTTACAGCTTTCCCCTCAAGAAGCCTTTCGCTAAGACAGTTCTTGTGGAATTGGCAAAGTGATATTTGGAAGCCCATAGAGGGCTATGGTGAAAAAGGAAATATCCTCAGATGAAATCTGGAAAGAAGCTTCTGAGAAAACTGCTTAGTGTTCTGTTAATTCATCTCACAGAGTTACATCTGTATTTCGTGGATCTCTTTGCTAGCCTTATTTCTGTGGAATCTGAGAACAGATATTTCGGATCCCTTTGAAGACTATAGGGCCAAAGGAAATATCCTCCGATAACAAAGAGAAAGAAGCTTTCTGAGAAACTTCTTTGTGTTCTGTGAAATCATCTCACAGAGTTACAGCTTTCCCTCAAGAAGCCTTTCGCTAAGACAGTTCTTGTGGAATTGGCAAAGTGATATTTGGAAGCCCATAGAGGGCTATGGTGAAAAAAGGAAATATCCTCAGATGAAATCTGGAAAGAAGCTTTCTGAGAAACTGCTTAGTGTTCTTTTAATTCATCTCACAGAGTTACATCTGTATTTCGTGGATCTCTTTGCTAGCCTTATTTCTGTGGAATCTGAGAACAGATATTTCGGATCCCTTTGAAGACTATAGGGCCAAAGGAAATATCCTCCGATAACAAAGAGAAAGAAGCTTTCTGAGAAACTTCTTTGTGTTCTGTGAAATCATCTCACAGAGTTACAGCTTTCCCCTCAAGAAGCCTTTCGCTAAGACAGTTCTTGTGGAATTGGCAAAGTGATATTTGGAAGCCCATAGAGGGCTATGGTGAAAAAGGAAATATCCTCAGATGAAATCTGGAAAGAAGCTTTCTGAGAAACTGCTTAGTGTTCTGTTAATTCATCTCACAGAGTTACATCTGTATTTCGTGGATCTCTTTGCTAGCCTTATTTCTGTGGAATCTGAGAACAGATATTTCGGATCCCTTTGAAGACTATAGGGCCAAAGGAAATATCCTCCGATAACAAAGAGAAAGAAGCTTTCTGAGAAACTTCTTTGTGTTCTGTGAAATCATCTCACAGAGTTACAGCTTTCCCTCAAGAAGCCTTTCGCTAAGACAGTTCTTGTGGAATTGGCAAAGTGATATTTGGAAGCCCATAGAGGGCTATGGTGAAAAAGGAAATATCCTCAGATGAAATCTGAAAGAAGCTTTCTGAGAAACTGCTTAGTGTTCTGTTAATTCATCTCACAGAGTTACATCTGTATTTCGTGGATCTCTTTGCTAGCCTTATTTCTGTGGAATCTGAGAACAGATATTTCGGATCCCTTTGAAGACTATAGGGCCAAAGGAAATATCCTCCGATAACAAAGAGAAAGAAAGCTTTCTGAGAAACTTCTTTGTGTCTGTGAAATCATCTCACAGAGTTACAGCTTTCCCCTCAAGAAGCCTTTCGCTAAGACAGTTCTTGTGGAATTGGCAAAGTGATATTTGGAAGCCCATAGAGGGCTATGGTGAAAAAGGAAATATCCTCAGATGAAATCTGAAAGAAGCTTTCTGAGAAACTGCTTAGTGTTCTGTTAATTCATCTCACAGAGTTACATCTGTATTTCGTGGATCTCTTTGCTAGCCTTATTTCTGTGGAATCTGAGAACAGATATTTCGGATCCCTTTGAAGACTATAGGGCCAAAGGAAATATCCTCCGATAACAAAGAGAAAGAAGCTTTCTGAGAAACTTCTTTGTGTTCTGTGAAATCATCTCACAGAGTTACAGCTTTCCCCTCAAGAAGCCTTTCGCTAAGACAGTTCTTGTGGAATTGGCAAAGTGATATTTGGAAGCCCATAGAGGGCTATGGTGAAAAAGGAAATATCCTCAGATGAAATCTGGAAAGAAGCTTTCTGAGAAACTGCTTAGTGTTCTGTTAATTCATCTCACAGAGTTACATCTGTATTTCGTGGATCTCTTTGCTAGCCTTATTTCTGTGGAATCTGAGAACAGATATTTCGGATCCCTTTGAAGACTATAGGGCCAAAGGAAATATCCTCCGATAACAAAGAGAAAGAAGCTTTCTGAGAAACTTCTTTGTGTTCTGTGAAATCATCTCACAGAGTTACAGCTTTCCCCTCAAGAAGCCTTTCGCTAAGACAGTTCTTGTGGAATTGGCAAAGTGATATTTGGAAGCCCATAGAGGCTATGGTGAAAAAGGAAATATCCTCAGATGAAATCTGGAAAGAAGCTTTCTGAGAAACTGCTTAGTGTTCTGTTAATTCATCTCACAGAGTTACATCTGTATTTCGTGGATCTCTTTGCTAGCCTTATTTCTGTGGAATCTGAGAACAGATATTTCGGATCCCTTTGAAGACTATAGGGCCAAAGGAAATATCCTCCGATAACAAAGAGAAAGAAGCTTTCTGAGAAACTTCTTTGTGTTCTGTGAAATCATCTCACAGAGTTACAGCTTTCCCCTCAAGAAGCCTTTCGCTAAGACAGTTCTTGTGGAATTGGCAAAGTGATATTTGGAAGCCCATAGAGGGCTATGGTGAAAAAGGAAATATCCTCAGATGAAATCTGGAAAGAAGCTTTCTGAGAAACTGCTTAGTGTTCTGTTAATTCATCTCACAGAGTTACATCTGTATTTCGTGGATCTCTTTGCTAGCCTTATTTCTGTGGAATCTGAGAACAGATATTTCGGATCCCTTTGAAGACTATAGGGCCAAAGGAAATATCCTCCGATAACAAAGAGAAAGAAGCTTTCTGAGAAACTTCTTTGTGTTCTGTGAAATCATCTCACAGAGTTACAGCTTTCCCCTCAAGAAGCCTTTCGCTAAGACAGTTCTTGTGGAATTGGCAAAGTGATATTTGGAAGCCCATAGAGGGCTATGGTGAAAAAGGAAATATCCTCAGATGAAATCTGGAAAGAAGCTTTCTGAGAAACTGCTTAGTGTTCTGTTAATTCATCTCACAGAGTTACATCTGTATTTCGTGGATCTCTTTGCTAGCCTTATTTCTGTGGAATCTGAGAACAGATATTTCGGATCCCTTTGAAGACTATAGGGCCAAAGGAAATATCCTCCGATAACAAAGAGAAAGAAGCTTTCTGAGAAACTTCTTTGTGTTCTGTGAAATCATCTCACAGAGTTACAGCTTTCCCCTCAAGAAGCCTTTCGCTAAGACAGTTCTTGTGGAATTGGCAAAGTGATATTTGAAGCCCATAGAGGGCTATGGTGAAAAAGGAAATATCCTCAGATGAAATCTGGAAAGAAGCTTTCTGAGAAACTGCTTAGTGTTCTGTTAATTCATCTCACAGAGTTACATCTGTATTTCGTGGATCTCTTTGCTAGCCTTATTTCTGTGGAATCTGAGAACAGATATTTCGGATCCCTTTGAAGACTATAGGGCCAAAGGAAATATCCTCCGATAACAAAGAGAAAGAAGCTTTCTGAGAAACTTCTTTGTGTTCTGTGAAATCATCTCACAGAGTTACAGCTTTCCCCTCAAGAAGCCTTTCGCTAAGACAGTTCTTGTGGAATTGGCAAAGTGATATTTGGAAGCCCATAGAGGGCTATGGTGAAAAAGGAAATATCCTCAGATGAAATCTGGAAAGAAGCTTTCTGAGAAACTGCTTAGTGTTCTGTTAATTCATCTCACAGAGTTACATCTGTATTTCGTGGATCTCTTTGCTAGCCTTATTTCTGTGGAATCTGAGAACAGATATTTCGGATCCCTTTGAAGACTATAGGGCCAAAGGAAATATCCTCCGATAACAAAGAGAAAGAAGCTTTCTGAGAAACTTCTTTGTGTTCTGTGAAATCATCTCACAGAGTTACAGCTTTCCCCTCAAGAAGCCTTTCGCTAAGACAGTTCTTGTGGAATTGGCAAAGTGATATTTGGAAGCCCATAGAGGGCTATGGTGAAAAAGGAAATATCCTCAGATGAAATCTGGAAAGAAGCTTTCTGAGAAACTGCTTAGTGTTCTGTTAATTCATCTCACAGAGTTACATCTGTATTTCGTGGATCTCTTTGCTAGCCTTATTTCTGTGGAATCTGAGAACAGATATTTCGGATCCCTTTGAAGACTATAGGGCCAAAGGAAATATCCTCCGATAACAAAGAGAAAGAAGCTTTCTGAGAAACTTCTTTGTGTTCTGTGAAATCATCTCACAGAGTTACAGCTTTCCCCTCAAGAAGCCTTTCGCTAAGACAGTTCTTGTGGAATTGGCAAAGTGATATTTGGAAGCCCATAGAGGGCTATGGTGAAAAAGGAAATATCCTCAGATGAAATCTGGAAAGAAGCTTTCTGAGAAACTGCTTAGTGTTCTGTTAATTCATCTCACAGAGTTACATCTGTATTTCGTGGATCTCTTTGCTAGCCTTATTTCTGTGGAATCTGAGAACAGATATTTCGGATCCCTTTGAAGACTATAGGGCCAAAGGAAATATCCTCCGATAACAAAGAGAAAGAAGCTTTCTGAGAAACTTCTTTGTGTTCTGTGAAATCATCTCACAGAGTTACAGCTTTCCCCTCAAGAAGCCTTTCGCTAAGACAGTTCTTGTGGAATTGGCAAAGTGATATTTGGAAGCCCATAGAGGGCTATGGTGAAAAAGGAATATCCTCAGATGAAATCTGGAAAGAAGCTTTCTGAGAAACTGCTTAGTGTTCTGTTAATTCATCTCACAGAGTTACATCTGTATTTCGTGGATCTCTTTGCTAGCCTTATTTCTGTGGAATCTGAGAACAGATATTTCGGATCCCTTTGAAGACTATAGGGCCAAAGGAAATATCCTCCGATAACAAAGAGAAAGAAGCTTTCTGAGAAACTTCTTTGTGTTCTGTGAAATCATCTCACAGAGTTACAGCTTTCCCCTCAAGAAGCCTTTCGCTAAGACAGTTCTTGTGGAATTGGCAAAGTGATATTTGGAAGCCCATAGAGGGCTATGGTGAAAAAGGAAATATCCTCAGATGAAATCTGGAAAGAAGCTTTCTGAGAAACTGCTTAGTGTTCTGTTAATTCATCTCACAGAGTTTACATCTGTATTTCGTGGATCTCTTTGCTAGCCTTATTTCTGTGGAATCTGAGAACAGATATTTCGGATCCCTTTGAAGACTATAGGGCCAAAGGAAATATCCTCCGATAACAAAGAGAAAGAAGCTTTCTGAGAAACTTCTTTGTGTTCTGTGAAATCATCTCACAGAGTTACAGCTTTCCCCTCAAGAAGCCTTTCGCTAAGACAGTTCTTGTGGAATTGGCAAAGTGATATTTGGAAGCCCATAGAGGGCTATGGTGAAAAAGGAAATATCCTCAGATGAAATCTGGAAAGAAGCTTTCTGAGAAACTGCTTAGTGTTCTGTTAATTCATCTCACAGAGTTTACATCTGTATTTCGTGGATCTCTTTGCTAGCCTTATTTCTGTGGAATCTGAGAACAGATATTTCGGATCCCTTTGAAGACTATAGGGCCAAAGGAAATATCCTCCGATAACAAAGAGAAAGAAGCTTTCTGAGAAACTTCTTTGTGTTCTGTGAAATCATCTCACAGAGTTACAGCTTTCCCCTCAAGAAGCCTTTCGCTAAGACAGTTCTTGTGGAATTGGCAAAGTGATATTTGGAAGCCCATAGAGGGCTATGGTGAAAAAGGAAATATCCTCAGATGAAATCTGGAAAGAAGCTTTCTGAGAAACTGCTTAGTGTTCTGTTAATTCATCTCACAGAGTTACATCTGTATTTCGTGGATCTCTTTGCTAGCCTTATTTCTGTGGAATCTGAGAACAGATATTTCGGATCCCTTTGAAGACTATAGGGCCAAAGGAAATATCCTCCGATAACAAAGAGAAAGAAGCTTTCTGAGAAACTTCTTTGTGTTCTGTGAAATCATCTCACAGAGTTACAGCTTTCCCCTCAAGAAGCCTTTCGCTAAGACAGTTCTTGTGGAATTGGCAAAGTGATATTTGGAAGCCCATAGAGGGCTATGGTGAAAAAGGAAATATCCTCAGATGAAATCTGGAAAGAAGCTTTCTGAGAAACTGCTTAGTGTTCTGTTAATTCATCTCACAGAGTTACATCTGTATTTCGTGGATCTCTTTGCTAGCCTTATTTCTGTGGAATCTGAGAACAGATATTTCGGATCCCTTTTGAAGACTATAGGGCCAAAGGAAATATCCTCCGATAACAAAGAGAAAGAAGCTTTCTGAGAAACTTCTTTGTGTTCTGTGAAATCATCTCACAGAGTTACAGCTTTCCCCTCAAGAAGCCTTTCGCTAAGACAGTTCTTGTGGAATTGGCAAAGTGATATTTGGAAGCCCATAGAGGGCTATGGTGAAAAAGGAAATATCCTCAGATGAAATCTGGAAAGAAGCTTTCTGAGAAAACTGCTTAGTGTTCTGTTAATTCATCTCACAGAGTTACATCTGTATTTCGTGGATCTCTTTGCTAGCCTTATTTCTGTGGAATCTGAGAACAGATATTTCGGATCCCTTTGAAGACTATAGGGCCAAAGGAAATATCCTCCGATAACAAAGAGAAAGAAGCTTTCTGAGAAACTTCTTTGTGTTCTGTGAAATCATCTCACAGAGTTACAGCTTTCCCCTCAAGAAGCCTTTCGCTAAGACAGTTCTTGTGGAATTGGCAAAGTGATATTTGGAAGCCCATAGAGGGCTATGGTGAAAAAGGAAATATCCTCAGATGAAATCTGGAAAGAAGCTTTCTGAGAAACTGCTTAGTGTTCTGTTAATTCATCTCACAGAGTTACATCTGTATTTCGTGGATCTCTTTGCTAGCCTTATTTCTGTGGAATCTGAGAACAGATATTTCGGATCCCTTTGAAGACTATAGGGCCAAAGGAAATATCCTCCGATAACAAAGAGAAAGAAGCTTTCTGAGAAAACTTCTTTGTGTTCTGTGAAATCATCTCACAGAGTTACAGCTTTCCCCTCAAGAAGCCTTTCGCTAAGACAGTTCTTGTGGAATTGGCAAAGTGATATTTGGAAGCCCATAGAGGGCTATGGTGAAAAAGGAAATATCCTCAGATGAAATCTGGAAAGAAGCTTTCTGAGAAACTGCTTAGTGTTCTGTTAATTCATCTCACAGAGTTACATCTGTATTTCGTGGATCTCTTTGCTAGCCTTATTTCTGTGGAATCTGAGAACAGATATTTCGGATCCCTTTGAAGACTATAGGGCCAAAGGAAATATCCTCCGATAACAAAGAGAAAGAAGCTTTCTGAGAAACTTCTTTGTGTTCTGTGAAATCATCTCACAGAGTTACAGCTTTCCCCTCAAGAAGCCTTTCGCTAAGACAGTTCTTGTGGAATTGGCAAAGTGATATTTGGAAGCCCATAGAGGGCTATGGTGAAAAAGGAAATATCCTCAGATGAAATCTGGAAAGAAGCTTTCTGAGAAACTGCTTAGTGTTCTGTTAATTCATCTCACAGAGTTACATCTGTATTTCGTGGATCTCTTTGCTAGCCTTATTTCTGTGGAATCTGAGAACAGATATTTCGGATCCCTTTGAAGACTATAGGGCCAAAGGAAATATCCTCCGATAACAAAGAGAAAGAAGCTTTCTGAGAAACTTCTTTGTGTTCTGTGAAATCATCTCACAGAGTTACAGCTTTCCCCTCAAGAAGCCTTTCGCTAAGACAGTTCTTGTGGAATTGGCAAAGTGATATTTGGAAGCCCATAGAGGGCTATGGTGAAAAAGGAAATATCCTCAGATGAAATCTGGAAAGAAGCTTTCTGAGAAACTGCTTAGTGTTCTGTTAATTCATCTCACAGAGTTACATCTGTATTTCGTGGATCTCTTTGCTAGCCTTATTTCTGTGGAATCTGAGAACAGATATTTCGGATCCCTTGAAGACTATAGGGCCAAAGGAAATATCCTCCGATAACAAAGAGAAAGAAGCTTTCTGAGAAACTTCTTTGTGTTCTGTGAAATCATCTCACAGAGTTACAGCTTTCCCCTCAAGAAGCCTTTCGCTAAGACAGTTCTTGTGGAATTGGCAAAGTGATATTTGGAAGCCCATAGAGGGCTATGGTGAAAAAGGAAATATCCTCAGATGAAATCTGGAAAGAAGCTTTCTGAGAAACTGCTTAGTGTTCTGTTAATTCATCTCACAGAGTTACATCTGTATTTCGTGGATCTCTTTGCTAGCCTTATTTCTGTGGAATCTGAGAACAGATATTTCGGATCCCTTTGAAGACTATAGGGCCAAAGGAAATATCCTCCGATAACAAAGAGAAAGAAGCTTTCTGAGAAACTTCTTTGTGTTCTGTGAAATCATCTCACAGAGTTACAGCTTTCCCCTCAAGAAGCCTTTCGCTAAGACAGTTCTTGTGGAATTGGCAAAGTGATATTTGGAAGCCCATAGAGGGCTATGGTGAAAAAGGAAATATCCTCAGATGAAATCTGGAAAGAAGCTTTCTGAGAAACTGCTTAGTGTTCTGTTATTCATCTCACAGAGTTACATCTGTATTTCGTGGATCTCTTGCTAGCCTTATTTCTGTGGAATCTGAGAACAGATATTTCGGATCCCTTTGAAGACTATAGGGCCAAAGGAAATATCCTCCGATAACAAAGAGAAAGAAGCTTTCTGAGAAACTTCTTTGTGTTCTGTGAAATCATCTCACAGAGTTACAGCTTTCCCCTCAAGAAGCCTTTCGCTAAGACAGTTCTTGTGGAATTGGCAAAGTGATATTTGGAAGCCCATAGAGGGCTATGGTGAAAAAGGAAATATCCTCAGATGAAATCTGGAAAGAAGCTTTCTGAGAAACTGCTTAGTGTTCTGTTAATTCATCTCACAGAGTTACATCTGTATTTCGTGGATCTCTTTGCTAGCCTTATTTCTGTGGAATCTGAGAACAGATATTTCGGATCCCTTTGAAGACTATAGGGCCAAAGGAAATATCCTCCGATAACAAAGAGAAAGAAGCTTTCTGAGAAACTTCTTTGTGTTCTGTGAAATCATCTCACAGAGTTACAGCTTTCCCCTCAAGAAGCCTTTCGCTAAGACAGTTCTTGTGGAATTGGCAAAGTGATATTTGGAAGCCCATAGAGGGCTATGGTGAAAAAGGAAATATCCTCAGATGAAATCTGGAAAGAAGCTTTCTGAGAAATGCTTAGTGTTCTGTTAATTCATCTCACAGAGTTACATCTGTATTTCGTGGATCTCTTTGCTAGCCTTATTTCTGTGGAATCTGAGAACAGATATTTCGGATCCTTTGAAGACTATAGGGCCAAAGGAAATATCCTCCGATAACAAAGAGAAAGAAGCTTTCTGAGAAACTTCTTTGTGTTCTGTGAAATCATCTCACAGAGTTACAGCTTTCCCCTCAAGAAGCCTTTCGCTAAGACAGTTCTTGTGGAATTGGCAAAGTGATATTTGGAAGCCCATAGAGGGCTATGGTGAAAAAGGAAATATCCTCAGATGAAATCTGGAAAGAAGCTTTCTGAGAAACTGCTTAGTGTTCTGTTAATTCATCTCACAGAGTTACATCTGTATTTCGTGGATCTCTTTGCTAGCCTTATTTCTGTGGAATCTTTACAGCTTTCCCCTCAAGGAGCCTTTCGCTAAGACAGTTCTTGTGGAATTGGCAAAGTGATATTGGAAGCCCATAGAGGGCTATGGTGAAAAGGAAATATCCTCAGATGAAATCTGGAAAGAAAAAAACTTTCTGAGAAACTGCTTAGTGTTCTGTTAATTCATCTCACAGAGTTACATCTGTATTTCGTGGATCACTTTGCTAGCCTTATTTCTGTGGAATCTGAGAACAGATATTTCGGATCCCTTTGAAGACTATAGGGCCAAAGGAAATATCCTCCGATAACAAAGAGAAAGAAGCTTTCTGAGAAACTTCTTTGTGTTCTGTGAAATCATCTCACAGAGTTACAGCTTTCCCCCTCAAGAAGCTTTCGCTAAAGACAGTTCTTGTGTAATTGGCAAAGTGATATTTGGAAGCCCATAGAGGGCTATGGTGAAAAAGGAAATATCCTCAGATGAAATCTGGAAAGAAGCTTTCTGAGAAACTGCTTAGTGTTCATGTTAATTTATCATCTCACAGAGTTACATCTGTATTTCGTGGATCTCTTTGCTAGCCTTATTTCTGTGGAATCTGAGAACAGATATTTCGGATCCCTTTGAAGACTATAGGGCCAAAGGAAATATCCTCCGATAACAAAGAGAAAGAAGCTTTCTGAGAAACTTCTTTGTGTTCTGTGAAATCATTCCACAGAGTTACAGCTTTACCCTCAAGAAGAAGCCTTTCGCTAGAGACAGTTTTGTGGAATTGGCAAAGTGATATTTGGAAGCCCACAGAGGGCTATGGTTGAAAAAGGAAATATCCTCAGATGAAATCTGGAAAGAAGCTTTCTGAGAAACTGCTTAGTGTTCTGTTCAATTCATCTCACAGAGTTACATCTGTATTTTCGTGGATCTCTTAGCTAGCTTTAATTGTCTATGGAATAGGGGAACAGATAATTTTCGGATCCCACTTAGAAGACTATAGGGCCAAAGGAAATATCCTCTCCTACACGAGAACAAAGGTAAAGATGCTTTTTTTTGAGAAACTTCTTTGGGTTTTGTGAACATAAATTCACGTGAGTAACAGCTTTCCCCTCACGGATAGGCCTTTCGCTAGGCACACGCTCTTGTGGAAATTGGTACGTTTATATCTGGATGCCTAGAAGGGCTATGGTGACAAAGGAAATATCCTACAGATGAAATCTGTAACAGAAGTCTTTCTGAGAATCTGGCTCTGAGATGTTCTGTTACTTCATCGATCACAGAGATACATCTGCATTTCGTTTTTATTTTTTTGCAATCCTTATTTCTGTGGAATACTGAGACCAGATATTTCGGATACCTATAAGACTATAAGAGCCAAAGGAAAATAACCATCCGATCAAACCAAAAGAGTGAACAGAAGCCTTTCTGAGACTACTTTCTTTCTGATGTCTAGTGCAATCATACGCACAGAGTTACCAGAATGTCTCCTCAAGCAGCCGTATCGCAAAGACAGTTCTTGTTGAATTGGCAAAGTGATCTTATGGGAGCGAATAGAGGATGCTATGGTTATAAAGCGAACATAAACTCAAATGACATCTAGGAAGAAATCCTTTCTGTCGGAAAACTGCTTACTGTGGATTATAGTCGCATTCATCTAACAGTAGTGACATCTGCTATTTTCGTTGAGCTTCTTTAGATAGCCTATATTTCTGGGGAATCTGAAAACCAGATATTTGGGAATCCCTTTGACGACTCTCGGCCGCCAAAGGAAATATCCTCCGAAAACAAAAAAAAGCAAGAATTCAGAGAAACCTTCGGTGCATATTCTGTGGGAAATCATCTCATCACGAGTTACAGCTTCCACTCCTCCCTCCCTCACAGCCTTTCCGCTAAGGACAGATCTTGTGGAATAGGCAAAGTGATATTTTGGAAAGCCCATCAGAGGGCTATGGTGAAACAGTGTCAATTAATCCTTCAGGAGGGAACATCTGGAAAGCACTTGTCTTGTTCTGAGAAACTGCTTCATGTCTTCTGTTTAATTGACTTCATCGATCAGATTTAACATCTGTATGTTCGTTGCATCTCTTGATTAGCCTTAATTTCTCGTGGTAAATCTGATGAGCACGCTATTTCGATCCCTTTGAAGTCTATAGGGCCCCAAAGAAAAATATCCTACCGAAAACAAAGAGCGAAGAAGTTTTCGAGAAGAAAACATTATTTAGTGTTCCTCGTGAAAATCAATCCCTCAGAGTTTCAGTTCAGTTTCCTCTCACGAGGCCATTCTCGCGTAAGATACAGTTCTTTCTTTGGGAATTGTCAAATTTATTATTTGGAAGACCATAGATGCGGCTAAGTTGAGAACAAAGGAAGGAATTTACCTCAAGGAACATCTGGAACGATGCTCACCTACGAGAAACTTGCTTAGTGTTCTGATAAAATTCATCTCACAGAAGTTACATCTGTATATCGTGGAGCTCTATGGCTAACCGTGATGTTCTGGGGCATCGGAGAGTAGCAAATAATCTCAGATGTTAAATTTAAAGGAATATAGGGACGAATGGAAATATGCCATCTGCGATATAACTAAGATAAAGATGTTTTCAGAAGAAACTTCCTTGTGTTCCAGTGACACATCTCACCAGAGTAACAGCCTTTCACCCCTCAAGAAGCTTTTCGCTAAGACAGTTTTTGTGGAATTGGGGCAAAGTGAATATTTGGAAGGCCATAGAGGAGCACTATGAATGACACATAGGAAATATCCTAAGATGAATTCTGGAAAGAATGTTTTCTGAGAAACTGATTCGTGTTGGCTGTATAATTCACATCACCGACGTTCCCATCTGAATTATCGTAGCTCTCTTCCGCTAGCACTTATTTCTGTGGAATCTGAGTAACAAGAAATTTCGGCATACCCTTTGAAGACTATGAGGGCCAAAGGAAAGATACACCGATATACAAAGAAGAAAGAAGCTATCTGAGAAACTTCATTGTTGTCCTGTGTGAAAATATCTCTGAGACGTTACCGCTTTTCCATTCAAGGAGCTCTTCAGCTAAGAACAGTTATTCGTGGAAATTGTCCAAGTGAAATTTTGGTAGCTTATAGAGGGCTATACTGAAAAAGGAGATATCCTCAAATTGAAATCTGGAAGGAAGGCTTCTGATAAGATAAATAACCTGCTATATTGTTCTATTAATTCATGTTACAAGAGTTACTTCTGTATATAGTTGGATCTCTTTGCCTCAGCCTTATTTCTGTGGAATTGAGAACTAATATTTCGGATCACCTATTGAAGGACTATAGGTACCCTAAAAACGGGAAATATCCTCCGATAACAAAGAGAAAGAAGCAGTTATGAGAACTAACTTCTTTGTGTTCTGTGAAATCATCTCACAGACGTGTACTGCTTCCTTCAAGAGCCTTTCGCTAAGACAATTTCTGGTGGAAATCTGGCAAAGTGAGATTTTGGAAGCAACATATAGGGGTATGGTGAAAAAGAGAACGATATCCTCTAGATTGAAATCTGGAAAGAAAGATTTTCTGAGAAACTGATTAGTGTTCTGTCCTAATTTCATCTCACAGAGTTTACATCTGTATTCGTGGATCTCTTAGCTAGCCTTATTTCTGTGGAATCTGAGAACAGATATATTCGAACACCTTTGAAGACTATAGGGCACAAAGGAAATAATCCTATCCGATAACAAAGAGAAAGAATCCTTTCTGAGAAACTTTCTTGTGTTCTGTGAAATCATCTCACAGAGTTACAACTTTTCCGTCAAGAAGCCTTTCGCCTATGACAGTTCTTGTGGAACTGGCAAAGTGATTTTCTGGAAGCCCATAGAAGGGCTATGGTGAAAAAAGCGAAATAATCCTCAGTATGAAATCTGAGAAAGAAGCTTTCTGAGAAACTGCTTAGTGTTCTGTTAACTTCATCTCACCACGATTACATCTGTATTTCGTGGATGTCTTTGCGCTATCCTTATTTCTTTAGCTGGAATCTGAGAAACTGAGTATTACGGATCCCTTTGAAGACTATAGGGCCAAGGAAATATCCTCCGATAACAAAGAGAAAGAAGCTTTCTGAGAAACTTTCTTTGTGTTCTGTGAAAATCATCTACAGAGTACAGCTCTTCCCCTCAAAGAAGCCTTTCGCTAAGACAGTTCTTGTGGTAATTGGCAAAGTGATATTTGGAAGCCATAGAGGCTATGGTGAAAAAGGAAATATCCTCAGATGAAATCTGGAAAGAAGCTTTCTGAGAAAACTGCTTAGTGTATTCTGTTAATTCATCTCACAGAGTTTACATCTGTATTTCGTGGATCTCTTTGCTAGGCCTTATTAAGCTGTGGAATCTGAGAACAGATTTTCGGATCCCTTTGACGATCTATAGGCCAAAGGAAATATCCTCCGATAACAAAGAGAAAGAAGCTTTCTGAGAAACTTTCTTTGTGTTCTGTTGAAATCATCTCACAGAGTTACAGCTTTCCCCTCAAGAAGCTTTTCGCTAAGACAGTTCTATGTGGAATTTGGCAAAGTGATATTTGGAAGCCCATGAGAGGGCTATGGTGAAAAAGGAAATATCCTCAGATGAAATCTAGGAAAGTAAGCTTCTGAGTAACTGCTTAGGTGTTCGTTAATTCAAGCTCAACAGAGTTACATCTGTATTTCGTGGATCTCTTTGCTAGCCTTATTTCTGTGGAATCTGAGAAACAGATATTTCGGATCCCTTTGAAGGACTATATGCCAAAGGAAATATCCTCCGATAACAAAGAGAAAGAAGCTTTCCTGAGAAATTCTTTGTGTTCTGTGAAATCATCTCACAGAGTTACAGCTTTCCCCTCAAGAAGCCCTTTCGCTAAGACAGTTCTTGTGAATTGGCAAAGTGATATTTGGAAGCCCATAGAGGGCTATGGTGTAAAAAGGAAATATCCTCAATGAAATCTGGAAAGAAGCTTTCTGAGAAACTGCTCAGTGTACTGTTAATACATCTCACAGAGGTACATCTGTATTTCGTGATCTCTTTGCATAAGCCTTAATTTCTGTGGAATCTGAGAACAGATATTTCGGATCCCTTTGAAGGACTATAGGGACAAAGGAAATATCCTCCGATAACAAAGAGAAAGAGCTTTCTGAGATATCTTCTTTGTGTTCTGTGAAATCATCTCACAGAGTTACAGATTTCCTCTCAAAGAAGCCTTTCGCTAAGACAGTTCTTGTGGATTTGGCAATGTGATATTTGGAAGCCCATAGAGGGCTATGGTGAAAAAGGAAATATCCCTCTCGATGAAATTTGGAAAGAAGTTTTCTGGGAGTCTGAGAAACGTGCTTAGTGTTCATGTTAATTCATCTGACAGATGTTACATCCGGTATTTCAGAGGATCTCTGTAGCGTAGCCTTAGTGTCTGTGGAATTCTGAGAACAGATATTTACGGAAATCTCTTTGAAGACTATAGGGGCAAAGGAAATATCCTCCTAATAACAAAGAGACAAGAAGAATTTCTGAGAAAACTTCTTTGTGTTCTGTGAAATCATCTCACAGAGTTACAGCTTTCCCTCAAGAAGCCTTTCGCTAAGACAGTTCTTGTGGAATTGGCAAAGTGATATTTGGAAGCCTCCTAGAGGGCTATGGTGAAAAGGAAATATCCTCAGATGAAATCTGGAAAGAAGCTTTCTGAGAAACTGCTTAGATGTTCTGTTAAATTCATCTCACAGAGTTACATCTGTATTTCGTGGATCTCTTTGCTTGCACTTTTTCTGTGGAATCATGAGAACAGATATTTGGATCCCTTTGAAGACTATAGGGCCCAAGGAAATATCTCTCCGATAACAAAGAGAAAGAAGCTTTCTGAGAAACTTTTGTTGTGTTCTGTGAAATCATCTCACAGAGTTACAGCTTTCCCTCAAGAAGCCTTTCGCTAAGACGAGTTCTTTGTAGAAATTGGCAAAGTGATATTTGGCGAAGCCCATAGAGGGCTATGTGTGAAAAAGGAAATATCCTCCGATGAAATCTGGAAAGAAGCTTTCTGAGAAATGCTTAGTGTTCTGTTAAATTCATCTCACAGTGTTACATCTGTATTTCGTGGATCTCTTTGATAGCCTTATTTCTGTGGAATCTGTGAACAGATATTTCGGATCCCTTTGAAGACTATAGGGCCAAAGGAAATATTCTCCGATAACAAAGAGAAAGAAGCTTTCTGAGAAAAGAACTTCTTTGTTGTTCTGTGAAATCATCTCTACACAGTTACAGCTTTTCCCTCAAGGAAGCCTTTCGCTAAGACAGTTCTTGTGGAATTGGCAAAGTGATATTTTGGAAGCCATAGAGGGCTATGGTGAAAAAGGAAATATCCTCAGATGAAATCTGGAAAGAAGCTTTTGAGAAACTGCTTAGTGTGTCTGTTTAATTCCATCTCACAGGAGTTACATCTGTATTTCGTGGATCTCTTTGCTAGCCTTATTTCTGTGGAATCTGAGAACAGATATTTCGGATCCCTTTGAAGACTATTAGGGCCAAATGGAAAATATCCTCCGATAACAAGAGGAAAGAAGCTTTCTGAGAAACTTCTTTGTGTTCTGTGAAATCATCTCACAGAGTTACAGCTTTCCCCTCAAGAAGCCTTTCGCTAAAGACAGTTCTTGTGGAATTGGCAAAGTGATATTGGAAGCCCATAGAGGGCTATTGTGAAAAAGGAAATATCTCAGATGAAATCTTGGAAAGAAGCTTTCTGAGAAATGCTTAGTGTTCTGTTAATTCATCTCACAGCGTTACATCTGTTATTTCGTGGATCTCTTTGCTAGCCTTATTTCATGTGGAATCTGAGAAACAGATATTTCCGATCCCTTTGAAAGACTATAGGGCCAATGGAAAGATCCTGCCCGATAACAAAGAGAAAGAAGCTTTCTGAGAAACTTCTTTGTGTTTCTGTTGAAATCATCTCACAGAGTTACAGCTTTCCCCTCACGAAGCCTTTCGCTACGACAGTTACTTGTGGATTGGGCAAAGTGATATTTGGAAGCCCATAGAGGGCTAATGGTTGGAAAAAAGGAAATATCCTCAGATGAAATCTGGGAAAGAAGCTTTTCTGAGAAAACCTGCTTTAGTGTTTCTGTTAATTCATATCACAAGAAGTTACATCTGTATTTCGTGGATCTCTTTGCTAGCTTTTATTTCTGGTGGAATCTTGAGAACAGGTATTTCTCGTTTCCATTGAATTCTTATAGGGCAAAGGAAATATCCTCCTAGTAAAAAAGAGAAAAGAAGCTTTCTCTGAGAAACTTCTTTGTGTGTTCTGTGAAATCATCTCACAGAGTTACAGCTTTCCCCTCAAGAAGCCTTTCGCTAAGACAGTTCTTGTGGAATTGGCAAAGTGATATTTGGAAGCCCATAGAGGGCTATGGTGAAAAAGGAAATATCCTCAGATGAAATCTGGAAAGAAACTTTCTGAGAAACTGCTTAGTGTTCTGTTCTGTTAATCATCTCACAGAGTTACATCTGTATTTCGTGGATCTCTTTGCTAGCCTTATTTCTGTGGAATCTGAGAACAGATATTTCGGATCCCTTTGAAGACTATAGGGCCAAAGGAAATATCCTCCGATAACAAAGAGAAAGAAGCTTTCTGAGAAACTTCTTTGTGTTCTGTGAAATCATCTCACAGAGTTACAGCTTTCCCCTCAAGAAGCCTTTCGCTAAGACAGTTCTTGTGGAATTGGCAAAGTGATATTTGGAAGCCCATAGAGGGCTATGGTGAAAAAGGAAATATCCTCAGATGAAATCTGGAAAGAAGCTTTCTGAGAAACTGCTTAGTGTTCTGTTAATTCATCTCACAGAGTTACATCTGTATTTCGTGGATCTCTTTGCTAGCCTTATTTCTGTGGAATCTGAGAACAGATATTTCGGATCCCTTTGAAGACTATAGGGGCAAAGGAAATATCCTCCGATAACAAAGAGAAAGAAGCTTTCTGAGAAACTTCTTTGTGTTCTGTGAAATCATCTCACAGTTACAGCTTTCCCCTCAAGAAGCCTTTCGCTAAGACAGTTCTTGTGGAATTGGCAAAGTGATATTTGGAAGCCCATAGAGGGCTATGGTGAAAAAGGAAATATCCTCAGATGAAATCTGGAAAGAAGCTTTCTGAGAAACTGCTTAGTGTTCTGTTAATTCATCTCACAGAGTTACATCTGTATTTCGTGGATCTCTTTGCTAGCCTTATTTCTGTGGAATCTGAGAACAGATATTTCGGATCCCTTTGAAGACTATAGGGCCAAAGGAAATATCCTCCGATAACAAAGAGAAAGAAGCTTTCTGAGAAACTTCTTTGTGTTCTGTGAAATCATCTCACAGAGTTACAGCTTTCCCCTCAAGAAGCCTTTCGCTAAGACAGTTCTTGTGGAATTGGCAAAGTGATATTTGGAAGCCCATAGAGGGCTATGGTGAAAAAGGAAATATCCTCAGATGAAATCTGGAAAGAAGCTTTCTGAGAAACTGCTTAGTGTTCTGTTAATTCATCTCACAGAGTTACATCTGTATTTCGTGGATCTCTTTGCTAGCCTTATTTCTGTGGAATCTGAGAACAGATATTTCGGATCCCTTTGAAGACTATAGGGCCAAAGGAAATATCCTCCGATAACAAAGAGAAAGAAGCTTTCTGAGAAACTTCTTTGTGTTCTGTGAAATCATCTCACAGAGTTACAGCTTTCCCCTCAAGAAGCCTTTCGCTAAGACAGTTCTTGTGGAATTGGCAAAGTGATATTTGGAAGCCCATAGAGGGCTATGGTGAAAAAGGAAATATCCTCAGATGAAATCTGGAAAGAAGCTTTCTGAGAAACTGCTTAGTGTTCTGTTAATTCATCTCACAGAGTTACATCTGTATTTCGTCGATCTCTTTGCTAGCCTTATTTCTGTGGAATCTGAGAACAGATATTTCGGATCCCTTTGAAGACTATAGGGCCAAAGGAAATATCCTCCGATAACAAAGAGAAAGAAGCTTTCTGAGAAACTTCTTTGTGTTCTGTGAAATCATCTCACAGAGTTACAGCTTTCCCCTCAAGAAGCCTTTCGCTAAGACAGTTCTTGTGGAATTGGCAAAGTGATATTTGGAAGCCCATAGAGGGCTATGGTGAAAAAGGAAATATCCTCAGATGAAATCTGGAAAGAAGCTTTCTGAGAAACTGCTTAGTGTTCTGTTAATTCATCTCACAGAGTTACATCTGTATTTCGTGGATCTCTTTGCTAGCCTTATTTCTGTGGAATCTGAGAACAGATATTTCGGATCCCTTTGAAGACTATAGGGCCAAAGGAAATATCCTCCGATAACAAAGAGAAAGAAGCTTTCTGAGAAACTTCTTTGTGTTCTGTGAAATCATCTCACAGAGTTACAGCTTTCCCCTCAAGAAGCCTTTCGCTAAGACAGTTCTTGTGGAATTGGCAAAGTGATATTTGGAAGCCCATAGAGGGCTATGGTGTGAAAAAGGAAATATCCTCAGATGAAATCTGGAAAGAAGCTTTCTGAGAAACTGCTTAGTGTTCTGTTAATTCATCTCACAGAGTTACATCTGTATTTCGTGGATCTCTTTGCTAGCCTTATTTCTGTGGAATCTGAGAACAGATATTTCGGATCCCTTTGAAGACTATAGGGCCAAAGGAAATATCCTCCGATAACAAAGAGAAAGAAGCTTTCTGAGAAACTTCTTTGTGTTCTGTGAAATCATCTCACAGAGTTACAGCTTTCCCCTCAAGAAGCCTTTCGCTAAGACAGTTCTTGTGGAATTGGCAAAGTGATATTTGGAAGCCCATAGAGGGCTATGGTGAAAAAGGAAATATCCTCAGATGAAATCTGGAAAGAAGCTTTCTGAGAAACTGCTTAGTGTTCTGTTAATTCATCTCACAGAGTTACATCTGTATTTCGTGGATCTCTTTGCTAGCCTTATTTCTGTGGAATCTGAGAACAGATATTGCGGATCCCCATTGAAGTCCTAGTAGGCCAAAGAAATATCCTCCGAACAAAGAGATAGAAGCGTTCTGAGAAACGTTTCGTTGTGTTCTGTGCAATCCTCTCACAGAGTTACCGCTGTCCCCTCTAGAGAAACGCTTTCACTAAGACAATTCTTAGTGGAATTGGCAAAGGGATATGTGGAAGCCCTTTGAGGGCTATGGTTATAAAAAGGAAATATTCCTCCAGAGGAAATCTGGAAAAGAAGCTGTTCTGAGAAACGGCTTAGTGTTCTGGTAATTCATCTCACCGTGTTACATCGGCATTGCGTGAATCTCTTTGCTAGCCTTTATTTCTGTGAACTGAGAACAGATATTTCGGATCCCTTTGAGGACTATAGGTCAAAGGAAAAATTCCCTCCGATAACAAGAGAAAGATGCTTTTCTGAGCAACTTCTTTGTGTTCTGTGGAAATCTTCTCACAGATTGTAAAGCTTCCCCTCAAGAAGCCCTTTCGCGCAGACATTCGTGTGGAATTGGCAAAGTGATATTTGGAAGCCCATAGAGGGCTATGGTGAAAAAGGAAATATCCTCAGATGAAATCTGGAAAGAAGCTTTCTGAGAAACTGCTTAGTGTTCTGTTAATTCATCTCACAGAGTTACATCTGTATTTCGTGGATCTCTTTGCTAGCCTTATTTCTGTGGAATCTGAGAACAGATATTTCGGATCCCTTTGAAGACTATAGGGCCAAAGGAAATATCCTCCGATAACAAAGAGAAAGAAGCTTTCTGAGAAACTTCTTTGTGTTCTGTGAAATCATCTCACAGAGTTACAGCTTTCCCCTCAAGAAGCCTTTCGCTAAGACAGTTCTTGTGGAATTGGCAAAGTGATATTTGGAAGCCCATAGAGGGCTATGGTGAAAAAGGAAATATCCTCAGATGAAATCTGGAAAGAAGCTTTCTGAGAAACTGCTTAGTGTTCTGTTAATTCATCTCACAGAGTTACATCTGTATTTCGTGGATCTCTTTGCTAGCCTTATTTCTGTGGAATCTGAGAACAGATATTTCGGATCCCTTTGAAGACTATAGGGCCAAAGGAAATATCCTCCGATAACAAAGAGAAAGAAGCTTTCTGAGAAACTTCTTTGTGTTCTGTGAAATCATCTCACAGAGTTACAGCTTTCCCCTCAAGAAGCCTTTCGCTAAGACAGTTCTTGTGGAATTGGCAAAGTGATATTTGGAAGCCCATAGAGGGCTATGGTGAAAAAGGAAATATCCTCAGATGAAATCTGGAAAGAAGCTTTCTGAGAAACTGCTTAGTGTTCTGTTAATTCATCTCACAGAGTTTACATCTGTATTTCGTGGATCTCTTTGCTAGCCTTATTTCTGTGGAATCTGAGAACAGATATTTCGGATCCCTTTGAAGACTATAGGGCCAAAGGAAATATCCTCCGATAACAAAGAGAAAGAAGCTTTCTGAGAAACTTCTTTGTGTTCTGTGAAATCATCTCACAGAGTTACAGCTTTCCCCTCAAGAAGCCTTCGCTAAGACAGTTCTTGTGGAATTGGCAAAGTGATATTTGGAAGCCCATAGAGGGCTATGGTGAAAAAGGAAATATCCTCAGATGAAATCTGGAAAGAAGCTTTCTGAGAAACTGCTTAGTGTTCTGTTAATTCATCTCACAGAGTTACATCTGTATTTCGTGGATCTCTTTGCTAGCCTTATTTCTGTGGAATCTGAGAACAGATATTTTTCGGATCCCTTTGAAGACTATAGGGCCAAAGGAAATATCCTCCGATAACAAAGAGAAAGAAGCTTTCTGAGAAACTTCTTTGTGTTCTGTGAAATCATCTCACAGAGTTACAGCTTTCCCCTCAAGAAGCCTTTCGCTAAGACAGTTCTTGTGGAATTGGCAAAGTGATATTTGGAAGCCCATAGAGGGCTATGGTGAAAAAGGAAATATCCTCAGATGAAATCTGGAAAGAAGCTTTCTGAGAAACTGCTTAGTGTTCTGTTAATTCATCTCACAGAGTTACATCTGTATTTCGTGGATCTCTTTGCTAGCCTTATTTCTGTGGAATCTGAGAACAGATATTTCGGATCCCTTTGAAGACTATAGGGCCAAAGGAAATATCCTCCGATAACAAAGAGAAAGAAGCTTTCTGAGAAACTTCTTTGTGTTCTGTGAAATCATCTCACAGAGTTACAGCTTTCCCCTCAAGAAGCCTTTCGCTAAGACAGTTCTTGTGGAATTGGCAAAGTGATATTTGGAAGCCCATAGAGGGCTATGGTGAAAAAGGAAATATCCTCAGATGAAATCTGGAAAGAAGCTTTCTGAGAAACTGCTTAGTGTTCTGTTAATTCATCTCACAGAGTTACATCTGTATTTCGTGGATCTCTTTGCTAGCCTTATTTCTGTGGAATCTGAGAACAGATATTTCGGATCCCTTTGAAGACTATAGGGCCAAAGGAAATATCCTCCGATAACAAAGAGAAAGAAGCTTTCTGAGAAACTTCTTTGTGTTCTGTGAAATCATCTCACAGAGTTACAGCTTTCCCCTCAAGAAGCCTTTCGCTAAGACAGTTCTTGTGGAATTGGCAAAGTGATATTTGGAAGCCCATAGAGGGCTATGGTGAAAAAGGAAATATCCTCAGATGAAATCTGGAAAGAAGCTTTCTGAGAAACTGCTTAGTGTTCTGTTAATTCATCTCACAGAGTTACATCTGTATTTCGTGGATCTCTTTGCTAGCCTTATTTCTGTGGAATCTGAGAACAGATATTTCGGATCCCTTTGAAGACTATAGGGCCAAAGGAAATATCCTCCGATAACAAAGAGAAAGAAGCTTTCTGAGAAACTTCTTTGTGTTCTGTGAAATCATCTCACAGAGTTACAGCTTTCCCCTCAAGAAGCCTTTCGCTAAGACAGTTCTTGTGGAATTGGCAAAGTGATATTTGGAAGCCCATAGAGGGCTATGGTGAAAAAGGAAATATCCTCAGATGAAATCTGGAAAGAAGCTTTCTGAGAAACTGCTTAGTGTTCTGTTAATTCATCTCACAGAGTTACATCTGTATTTCGTGGATCTCTTTGCTAGCCTTATTTCTGTGGAATCTGAGAACAGATATTTCGGATCCCTTTGAAGACTATAGGGCCAAAGGAAATATCCTCCGATAACAAAGAGAAAGAAGCTTTCTGAGAAACTTCTTTGTGTTCTGTGAAATCATCTCACAGAGTTACAGCTTTCCCCTCAAGAAGCCTTTCGCTAAGACAGTTCTTGTGGAATTGGCAAAGTGATATTTGGAAGCCCATAGAGGGCTATGGTGAAAAAGGAAATATCCTCAGATGAAATCTGGAAAGAAGCTTTCTGAGAAACTGCTTAGTGTTCTGTTAATTCATCTCACAGAGTTACATCTGTATTTCGTGGATCTCTTTGCTAGCCTTATTTCTGTGGAATCTGAGAACAGATATTTCGGATCCCTTTGAAGACTATAGGGCCAAAGGAAATATCCTCCGATAACAAAGAGAAAGAAGCTTTCTGAGAAACTTCTTTGTGTTCTGTGAAATCATCTCACAGAGTTACAGCTTTCCCCTCAAGAAGCCTTTCGCTAAGACAGTTCTTGTGGAATTGGCAAAGTGATATTTGGAAGCCCATAGAGGGCTATGGTGAAAAAGGAAATATCCTCAGATGAAATCTGGAAAGAAGCTTTCTGAGAAACTGCTTAGTGTTCTGTTAATTCATCTCACAGAGTTACATCTGTATTTCGTGGATCTCTTTGCTAGCCTTATTTCTGTGGAATCTGAGAACAGATATTTCGGATCCCTTTGAAGACTATAGGGCCAAAGGAAATATCCTCCGATAACAAAGAGAAAGAAGCTTTCTGAGAAACTTCTTTGTGTTCTGTGAAATCATCTCACAGAGTTACAGCTTTCCCTCAAGAAGCCTTTCGCTAAGACAGTTCTTGTGGAATTGGCAAAGTGATATTTGGAAGCCCATAGAGGGCTATGGTGAAAAAGGAAATATCCTCAGATGAAATCTGGAAAGAAGCTTTCTGAGAAACTGCTTAGTGTTCTGTTAATTCATCTCACAGAGTTACATCTGTATTTCGTGGATCTCTTTGCTAGCCTTATTTCTGTGGAATCTGAGAACAGATATTTCGGATCCCTTTGAAGACTATAGGGCCAAAGGAAATATCCTCCGATAACAAAGAGAAAGAAGCTTTCTGAGAAACTTCTTTGTGTTCTGTGAAATCATCTCACAGAGTTACAGCTTTCCCCTCAAGAAGCCTTTCGCTAAGACAGTTCTTGTGGAATTGGCAAAGTGATATTTGGAAGCCCATAGAGGGCTATGGTGAAAAAGGAAATATCCTCAGATGAAATCTGGAAAGAAGCTTTCTGAGAAACTGCTTAGTGTTCTGTTAATTCATCTCACAGAGTTACATCTGTATTTCGTGGATCTCTTTGCTAGCCTTATTTCTGTGGAATCTGAGAACAGATATTTCGGATCCCTTTGAAGACTATAGGGCCAAAGGAAATATCCTCCGATAACAAAGAGAAAGAAGCTTTCTGAGAAACTTCTTTGTGTTCTGTGAAATCATCTCACAGAGTTACAGCTTTCCCCTCAAGAAGCCTTTCGCTAAGACAGTTCTTGTGGAATTGGCAAAGTGATATTTGGAAGCCCATAGAGGGCTATGGTGAAAAAGGAAATATCCTCAGATGAAATCTGGAAAGAAGCTTTCTGAGAAACTGCTTAGTGTTCTGTTAATTCATCTCACAGAGTTACATCTGTATTTCGTGGATCTCTTTGCTAGCCTTATTTCTGTGGAATCTGAGAACAGATATTTCGGATCCCTTTGAAGACTATAGGGCCAAAGGAAATATCCTCCGATAACAAAGAGAAAGAAGCTTTCTGAGAAACTTCTTTGTGTTCTGTGAAATCATCTCACAGAGTTACAGCTTTCCCCTCAAGAAGCCTTTCGCTAAGACAGTTCTTGTGGAATTGGCAAAGTGATATTTGGAAGCCCATAGAGGGCTAGGTGAAAAAGGAAATATCCTCAGATAAATCGGGAAAGAAGCTTTCTGAGAAACTGGTTAGTGTTCTGTGAATTTCATCTCACAGAAGACATCTGTATTTCGTGATCTCTTTGCGACCTTATTTTCTGTGAATCTGAGACAGATATTTCCGATCCCCTTTGAAACCAGAGGGCCAAAGGAAATATCACCGACAAAAAGAGAAGAGCTTTCGAAAACTTCTTTGTGTTCCTGTGAAATCAGCTCACAGAGTTTACAGCTTTCCCCTCAGAAGCCTTTCGCTAAGACAGTTCTTGTGCATTGGCAATGTGATATTTGGAAGCCCTTAGAGGGCTATGGTGAAAAAGGAAATATCCTCAGATGAAATCCATGGAAAGAAGCTTTCTGTGAAACCTGCTCGCATGATTCATTGGTTGAATGCCGCCTTGTCACAAGTTACATCTGTTATTTCGTGATCTCCTTTGCTACCCGTTATGTCTGTGGGAATCTGAGAACATATTTCGACTCATCCCTATTGAAACCCCACTCACCCAACGGCCAAAGAAATTCCTCCGATAACAAACAGAAAGAAGCTTTCTGAGTAACTTCTTTAAATGTTCTGTGTGAAATCAATCTCACAGAGTGTTTACTAGCTATCTCCCTCAAGATAGCCTTTCGCTAAGACAGTTGTTTTCTTGTAGTGGAATTGGCAAAGCGATATTTGGAACCCGATAAGAGGCTATGGTGAAAAAGAAATATGCCTCAGATGAAATGCTGGAAAGGAAGCTTTCTGCAGAAACTGCTTATGATTCTGTGAGAATTCATCTCAGCAGAGTTAGACATCAGTAATTCTTGGATCTCTTTACTAGAGCCTTATTTCTGTGGAATCGGGAAGAACAGATAATTCGGAGTCCCTTTGAAAGACTATAGGGCCAAAGAAATATCCTCCGGATAACAAAGAGAAAGAAGCTTTCTGAGAAACTCTTTTGTGTTCTGTGAAATCATCTCACAGAGTTACAGCTTTCCCCTCAAGAACGCCTTTCGCTAAGACAGTTCTTGTGAATTGGCAAAGAGATATTTGGAAGCCCATAGAGGCTATGGTGAAAAAATGAAATATCCTCAGATGAAATCTGGAAAGAAGCTTTCTGAGAAACTGCTACGAGTGTTCTGTAATTCATCTCACAGAGTTACATCTGTATTTCGAGGATCTCTTTGCTAGCCTTATTTTCTGTGGAATCTGAGAAACTGATATTTCGGATCCCTTTGAAGACTATAGGGCCAAAGTAAATAACCTCACGAAAACAAGAGAAAAGAAGCTTTCTGAATAAAACTTCCCTTGTTGTTCCTGTGTAAATCATCTCACCGAGATACCAGCTATCCCCTCAAGACCCTTTCGCTAAGACAGTTCTTGTTGAAATGGCAAAGTGATATTTCGAAGCCCCTAGAGGGCTATGGTGAAATAGGAAATATCCTCAGATCAATGAAATACCTGGATAAGAAGCTTTCCTGAGAAACTGCTCTGTGATGGTGACTTCCACTCAGAGAGTTACATGTGTACTTCCGTGACCACTTTGCTAGCCTTAA